>NC_143037.1:49700000-49995000 GCF_057628025.1 Oncorhynchus mykiss | reverse complement strand
CTCTAACTAACTAACCACTTCAGAGAGAGAGAGACAAGGAGGAGACACATTGAGCTGATCTAACACTGACTCTAACTAACTAACCACTTCAGAGAGAGAGAGAGAGAGACAAGGAGGAGACACGTTGAGCTGATCTAACACTGACTCTAACTAACTAACCAACCACTTCAGAGAGAGAGAGAGACAAGGAGGAGACACGTTGATCTGGGTCTAACACTGACTCTAACTAACTAACTAACCACTTCAGAGAGAGAGAGACAAGGAGGAGACACGTTGAGCTGGGTCTAACACTGACTCTAACTAACTAACTAACCACTTCAGAGAGAGAGAGACAAGGAGGAGACACGTTGAGCTGGGTCTAACACTGACTCTAACCCTAACTAACCACCTCAGTCAGAGTGAGAAGGACAAGCACTAAGCTGGTACTGAGTCTAAACCCCACCACTAAAAGCTACAGAAACATAGCGAGGAGAAAGACACTGGAACTACAAGACACACAACACAGTAAGTTCCCATCCAGCACTAAGGTAGTTGCAAAGAGAAACACTAAGCTTGGGGCTGAGTCAGTGTGGGTGGGCAGGTGGGAAGAGAAGGCGGGGCTGTAGAGCAGTGAGGGAGATATCTGATATCTGCCTGCTTATGTGTCCACACTAAACACCAGTTGGAGAGCATCCAAAACCAATGAACCCAGAGTAGCCCTGTAGAAGAGACCTGGCTGGAGGTAGAGACAGAGAAGCAGAGATAGAGCATCTGATGGAGAGAGAGAGATACACGAGTGTATGCCCATTGTCAGAACTAGTATTGCATGTATCTGGAAGGGTGAAACAGAGAAGGAGATAAAGCCAGCGTTGTCACAAACACAGGACATGCTGCAGAAAGAACACACTACAACAGATGAAGCCTGACATTGAGAAGCTGGTGAGCCATTCATTCAGTAAGCCCACAGAACAGAGCAGCAGAGCACAGAGAGAGAGCTGTTCCCAAGACAGACTAATGGAGATTGATCAAGCATTTTACTCCAGTGTCCTGGATTATTTATGGACACCACCAGACATACAACAACCTGTACAACCAAGAGGGAACAGCAGAGAAATAGTGAAACAACTGTCACTATAAGATAGGAAAGGTTCTCTGTTTTAGTTTCACATTCAATTCAAACTGATTTGAACCTGCATTATGTGCATCTATGAGTGTATAACTATTGTCACTAGTGATATATTCAGGAACAAGTGTCGATGTGTAAAAACACATTAGTCAGTGTATACTACGCCTACTGCCCCAAGCCTTTTCCCAGCTGTGCCAGGTTACCTTAAAGGACTCAAAGAAGCCCCCTCCTCCGGACCCGTTCTCCAGCTTATCCTCGTCTCCTCCCAGACCCATCATGGCCTGGCTGTTGATGTGTAACTCCTCATACAGCGTCTCCAGCAAGGCGGACCGCGTACGCTCCTGATCACACACACACACACACACACACACACACACACACACACACACACACACACACACACACACACACACACACACACACACACACACACCTAGTTAAAGTTACAAATTCCCAGAAAAGCATTCACAGATGATATGTAATGGTAGGTGTCATACCTTGGCAGAAAAACACTGAAAACACTGTCTGCCAAAAAAAACTGTCTGACATTGAAAACCATGACTGAGAAGGAGAATAACTCGCCTCCAGTTTGGCAAATTTCTCAGCTTTGCAGCAGGCATACTCAGCGTTGATGAGCTTAGTGAAGAGGAACTCCTGGAATTCTGGACCCTGGGGTAAAAGAGGAAATGGACTGAATGACAGACAAGATGATGGAGGAGAGAGAAAACAGTGAAGCTGACCGAAGGCCACCGGAGTTGGGATTGTAGTTGGACCAACTCACTTTTCTAAAGACAGCCGGGTCTGGCAGGGGAGGTCCAAAGAAAGGTACGTCATCTCGCGCTGTCACTGACACCTAACAGGTGACAATCACACGTGTCATGAATGGTGATAATGTGTGTGTGGTATGATAGATTGGTGGGCGACATGAGACAGTCGATGTGTTTATTAGTGAAGATCAGGGACGGATACAGCACCTTGTACAGTACGTTGTCAGTACAGGCGTTCTCCACCTGCACCACTACGTAGGCATGGAGGAAGTTGGAGGCGATCATATCTGGTACGAAGGGTGTACTCTCCTCCTGGAACACTATGGCCACAATGTCGTTCCCTATGTGCCGCTTCCTCTGCAACTGCAACACAACACAGCAACTTGTTTATAAAACTCTGCATTCAGATCACATGCAATGGTCAAGAACATGTCTGTCTGTCTGTCTGTCTGTCTGTCTGTCTGTCTGTCTGTCTGTCTGTCTGTCTGTCTGTCTGTCTGTCTGTCTGTCTGTCCTCTCACTCTCTCCCCTCTCCGTCCGTCCCTCTCTCTCACAGCAGATGAGCCAGGACAAACAAACACCTGGGGAAAGGTTGCTGCTCCACCATATCAACTTGGACAAAAGCTCTGATTGGCTTTACTCTCAATCGGCTGCTCCCACTGCAGCTGGGGGCTCTGATTACACATTGCGTGTGTTCTTCCTGTTAACTTACGGTGTTTGTTTGTACAGACAGGCCTAAGACATTGTTTGTGTACGAGTCCTGATAAGGTGTCTGTCTGTGTTTGAGTTGACACTTGCCCTGATGAGCGAAGACTGAGAAAATGACTCATGTAAAACGTGATCCATGACAGAAACTCAGTGTGATGATGACAGTCTGCATCAAATGTATAGAGCAGGAGAGGTAGAGCAGGCGAGTCTGGTACAGTACCTGTTGTGTGTCCCCCTCGGTATAAGGCAGCTTGGTGGACACATGAAACATGATCCTCTTGTTGCGGTAGTTGTGGTAGACGGACTCAGAGCCTGTCTGGCCGTGGGTCACGTCCAACCCACCACGAAACCTAGACCGATAGATAGGACCATTCAGTGAAACCTGCCTCTTTCTCCAATACACTGTTCAGGATATCCATACATTTGATATTGAATGAGTATATTAACAAGTTCTTACCCTTTAAAGTCATGCAGCTCGACCTTCTCCCCCAGAAACTCTAGGAATTCAACAAAGGCAGGACTTTCGGCACTGTTTCCAAACAACTCGACTTCTGATGTCTGCAAACAAGGATTTTGTCGAGGTTACCGGCAGTCATACATTTGAAGAAAAACACTGCCATTGACCAAAGCACTATGAGGATTACATAACGCATTGTCATGTCATATATATGAAGGTCTCGTGATGACATACTTGACAAGACGTACGTTATTTGCTGTACGGTGAATACTATCATTATCATGGCTAATACAAAACTAGAATAATGAGGGAATAACGATAACACTTTTGTCCCTGATCCCAGAATACACAGAAAATAGGGAGCTGGATAAAAACCTATCTATACTTCGGGATCCATCAACAAACATCAAGACAAAACACTGTCAACAACACTTGCATTAGAAAATCTATAGTGGCGCCTGACGGAAGCACCCTTAGCAACCATCAGCATAATGCCTGATTAGCATTGGGCTTAACTACAAAGGTACAGTACAGTGAGCATGGTCAATCATAATACCACACCGTTCTCATTTAACCCGGTTCGATCTCTAAGGTGCCTGGAGGAAGGAAGATGTTTCAATAAACGTATAGAGAAGATCATGTGTTGAGGGTTAGTTTATCACTCCTGGCTGTCAACTACACAGCACCGTGAGAGATGAGGAGACAGGAGAGGCCCTTCACTTTGACGGACGAGAGAAAGTGCTTTTGTCTCTCTAGTGAGTTTGTTTGTGCTGTGACTAGAGTGGCTCTGTGTGTGTGCACACATCTATGAGTGCGGTTGAGAGGGACCTCTCAGACCTTTGTGCATGTTTGTTTGCCCTCCCTCCCTCTCTCTCTCCCTCCCTCCGTTGCTTTTCTATGTGTATTCAATCCCCAGTGTTTCTCCTGCATGTTAATGTCTCTCTGGGTTCCGAGGAGATGGTTATTGAGGCCCCTGGAGCCCCTGTGAGATGGAGCCTATATCTGCTGAGTGTGGTCCTCTGCTTTAGAGTTTAAAGGTCAAGGATGTGGAGCTCCACTCCCTAGGCCAAATGAAAAGATACAAGGAACCTCTATTGAGGCTCCAGTAGCTTATCAGTAAACAATAGTGTTGTGATTGTAATGAGAAGGAATACTGAAGAGAAACATACAGTTGACTTAGGATTTGAGAGACTATGTGAATGTAATGGGGGAGGAGGATAAGCATTAAAGGGAAACTCCACTAAAAACATATATTTTTTAATTAGTCCGCTGTTGATACAGTCAGAAAATGTTGCATAATCACCCTTTAAGCATATTAATTCTCTTATGAGAATTGCAAGAGAGGGTACTCATTATAATGAACTCACGTCAGGACTCGGTCAGTACTTGAGTTCGGCCTGAATATGATTTGATGTGCTCTGCATTTAGTGTTACCAATAGTTTTAACTGGTCTTGATGTATCAAGGCTCACCTGTCCAAACTTCTGGTAGACGACTCCAAACTTGAAGTTGTTGCTAATGACATGTTCATCAAAAGTGACGATGAGTCTTGAAGCCTGTTGACAGATCACAGATTGAATGAAAAGTCAGCATCAGACGTTAACTATCCATGTAAAAGGTTCTGTTGTTAAATATCTCAGAAGTAGAACACTTCAAAGCACAAGGCTTACTTTTGGGTAAAGGGCAGGAAAAAAGCGATCCACATTCACTTCTTCACAGACAAGCTGTCAAAAAGAAGACACATGAAATCATGGACGCTTTCATCAAGTGTCATTATGATACTATTATGACACTTTTCAACTTTTGAACATATGTTTTGATAAACTGCTCCTAACCATGCTCTCACCTTGGCCATCTGCACCACGTTAGGGAACTCCGTGAGACAGGATATGGGGATCACATCATGATAGGTCTTCAGCTTGGTCCTGGTGATGACAATCATAACAACATGTTCTTACGATGATCATAGTGATGCAACACTTCTGTCCCTGCGTCCGTATCCCTCCACCCACTCACTGACCTAAATAGTCCATCTGTCACATCATGCGGATGAGGAAATGACAGTGTGGTGTTTTCATTCTCCCTGGCTTCATGACTCCTATGATAAGACTATCAGTTGGAGAATGGGATTATCACCACACCAGGGAACGACTTATATAAACACTGGAAGTGAATGGAAATTCTAATTTGAGCAACTTTCCATTGATTACAGCAGAGCTACAACTGTAGAGATACAGACTTCTGTAAACAGAATCAGTATGTTTACAGTCTAGTACTGTATGTACTATATGTATACACAGTGTCCTGATAAAGGAGAACGTAGGGATGGAAGGGGAGGAGCTGAGAGGGATGAGAGCCAGCAGAGAGAAGGATGTGATGATGATGTTGCTACTGATGGTGAATGGTGGTGATGATGATGGTGATTGTGATGATGGTGGTGGTGGTGGTAGTGGTGATTGTGATGATGGTGGTAGTGGTCATTGTGATGGTGATGATGGTTGTGGTGGTGGTGATTGTGATGGTGTTGATGATGGTGGTGATTGTGATGGTGATGATGGTGGTGGTGGTGGTGGTGATTGTGATGGTGATGATGGTGGTGGTGGTGATGGTGATTGTGATGGTGATGATGGTGGTGGTGGTGGTGGTGATTGTGATGGTGATGATGGTGGTGGTGGTGGTGGTGATTGTGATGGTGATGATGGTGGTGGTGGTGGTGGTGATTGTGATGGTGATGATGATGGTGGTGATGGTTGTGGTGATTGTGATGGTGATGATGATGGTGGTGGAGGCTAAGGTTGTTTTACCTGAGCATGAGGCGAAGGTGTTCCTGGTCTCCGATCTCGTCATACTTCAGGGAGAACACCAGATGTCCCAGAGCTCCGTCCACTGAGTAGTAATTAAAGTGCTCCTGGTGACGCAGCACAAGCATACAGTCAGCCGAAGAGACCATTTTCTCTCTCAGATTGCACACACAGGCGCGATTACACACACACACACACACACACACACACACACACACTTTTAATTAGCTAATTTATTAACAGTAGGCCTTCTGTGCCAGGCAACTGCTGCTATTCCATTCAGAATCTCACCTCACCTCTATGAGCAGACTAGATTTATGTCCTATTACTGTGGCTGGTGTAAAACATGTGGCAAAGCCTAATGCATCTTCATTAGCACCCGTCTCTGAAGTGTCAACCGGCACGATGAGTTGCTCTTATTAGGTTACCAGGTGGGATTGTTCGAACACTCATTCACTTTCATTACTGTAATGAATAGGAAGGGATATTGATTGTAAAACACTTATGGTTGTAAAACAGTTATGGTCTCTCCATACTAGTAGAATGCCCTTTGGGCTACAAAACGTTGTATTTAAGGTGCTCTACAAATGTTTTGTACCCACATAGCCTTTTTCATTCATTTACAGCCACGGTGCTTGTTTTTGTCATATTATTGTAGGGGCAGTTGGAAGTGATTGGAAGGACAGGGGGGGATGAAGGAGGAGACAAAGTACAGAAATGCTGAAACAAAAACTCCTTCACAACAGTCCCAGTGTTCAGCCTCACCTTGCCCAGAAAGTGCTTCCTGTAGATCTTGGCGGTGGAGTTACTCTCCAGCTTGTTGCGTGTGGTAGGGGACAGAGGCTGGATCTGGTCTGGATCAGTACTATCACTCAGCTCATGGTTGTTCCCCTCGATCCAGTAACCCCCAAACTGAGGTAGCAGAATCAGGGGGAACCCGCTCTTTCTCTCTAACACCTGGTTAGCAACATGGAGATGAGCACAGAGAGGTTGGGGGCTTTTTGCCCAAGCAGTGTGATAGTGATTTCTAATGAATTCTGAAATATCAACCATGAAGCACAAATACCCCAAATCCATGTTACTGGTGAAATGACTGCATTGAAGTTGAGTCTGTACATACCTCATGGACACTGGGGTAAGGAATGTAGTCCTCCTCAGTCTGCAGAGAGAACAACACAGACACACCAAGTAAGACATTTCCTCTCAGTAGGCTTCAGTGATACTACTAATTGAATGATGTGATGCTGTGTGACCATTAAATCCAAGCCAAAGTGCCTATCAGCTTTGATACAGACAATGAGGCTGCAGGGATGTGATGATTATATTACTCTGTAACATTTATTATATCCTTATAACCATGTTAGTTTATACATTATTAGATATAGAGGGCTGCTAGATTTGAGCATTTGGAGTGCTGTGAACTGTAAGCATGGACAACATTTTTCTCTTGTCAGCAGTCAGATACAGAGAGATATGAGGAGCAGTGAGACAATGGAGGTACTGTGTGTCAGTGTGAGAGAGGTCTTGAGAGCCAGCATACTTTGAGTGGGGGAGGAAAGGTACATCGCTGCTCCTCCATTCTGTTGCCCTGAGAGAGAGAGAGAGAGAGAGAGAGAGAGAGAGAGAGAAAGACAGAGAGAGAGAGAGACAGAGAGAGAGAGAGACAGAGACAGAGAGACAGAGAGACAGAGAGAGAGAGAGAGAGAGAGAGAGAGAGAGAGAGAGAGAGAGAGAGAGAGAGAGAGAGAGAGAGAGAGAGAGAGAGAGAGAGAGGAGAATGCTAGTTACACATGATAGCTGATGTTACAGTCCAAACCCAGGTCATCAGAGATCCAGAGGCGTTCATCATTATTACTGATTCACAACCGTGTCGTACATCTTTTCTGACAGATTAGTTACATTTGAATCCACAGTTCCAGAGGAAGTAACAAAGTACAGGGAGGACTAATCATATTATCAACAGACTAAGATGTAACACAGCCATCCATGTGTGTAATACAGAAAGCGGGCAAAAGAGCAAAGGGATGCAGAGTGGAGAGAGATAGAGAGATAGGTAGGGAGATGCATAGAATTAATTCATCTGTGAAAAGAGCAGCCAGTTAACCTGAAAGACAAAGGCCTGGATGCAGTAATAAGACCTTTGGGACTGTGTCACTTATAAAGGCTTGGCATACTGGACAGCATGGGGCCTGAATACCCCTAAAACACAAGTGGAGTGTTTGTTCCTCAGTCCACGAGTGTGTACAGATACTGGCTACAGACATGTGGGTAAAGGACTGACCATGTGAGGGCTGTGAGTCTGTCTGATATGATGGAGCTGATAGGTGCTGCTGTCTGTTTGATATGCTGTCTGAGATAGAGGAGAGGAGGGATTCCTGGAGCACTTGGCAAACAAACTGATTTATCTTCTATTCAAAGACAAGCCTTTACACAAAACTATGTCAACATAGAGCATAAAACCCCATTTTCTTCAAGTCCAAATATTTGGTTTCCTTTTCTCATAATAATCCTGAAGTAAAACATCATAAATAGAGAAAGATGAACATCATATATTAATGTTGATGCTGTTACAGTAAGTATTATAAAGTCATCTGTTAAAGTTCAAATGTACTTTCAGACCGTGTAAAAAGGACACCCTGTTCCCCAATGTTTAGTAGTGTATCAAACACGGTCTTGTCTTGTGTTGTAGTAGCGCAAAGGCTGTCACGATACCTATATTCCACTATTTTGGGTAGGGAGGATGGTAATGGCTTTCAAAGGACAAAGGGTTACCAGGTGTTCTTTAAAATAAAGATAATTAGCAGCACAGGAGGCTGGGTATAAGTCTCGTAAGAGTGTCTGTCCAGACATATCACCCCTGACATCTTTACTCTAACACCGTCTTACCCAGCCCTGCTGACCCTGAGTACAGAGGTAAGACAAGCCATTGTTACTGAAATGCAAAGCCAACAGAGCATCTCATAGATACTCCATGCACTGGTTAGTGACACTGCCTTGCTTGGAAAGTTTAGGTTAGATTTTTTAAAAAGCAACAAAAATAAATCCAATATACCTTACCTGCATCTTCTCAATCATTTCAAATAAATCTGTGGTCTGGAGAGAGGAGAAAGTGGACATGAATTAAACTCTATGATAGTTGCTGTATCAGTGTTAGAAAGGGACATGTCCCAATGTCTGAATACTGACTGTGTGAACTCTGGCCTATAACATATGCTTTCCTAGCACCGTCCCACAATTCATTTGTTATGCATTAGTTCTCCACGGCATTACACATCTGGTCCTGTTGGAACACACACTCGACTAATAGTTTTTTTCCCCTCAGAAGTGAGACTCCTCTTTTACTGGAATATTCCTTTTAAAAAGGTGTTTACATCCCAGAGAGCAACACATACGTAAAATCACCAGCGTGGGAGTCATGGTGGTACTCATCAGTAAAGGGCCCCATCTCACAGAGAGAGTCAGTCCAAGCCACACCTTTCTCCCATTGATGATGACACCAGCTAAGACAATGTTCCATGACAATAACAACAAGAACATGACACTCTACTGTATGTCTGAGATTTACTGTATTGCCAAGAGGTACAGTATATTGTCTGACACAAAAAGCTTCTTAGACAGCATGCCTGTCATGTTGGGTTGTAAACCTATACGTTAGGAGTCGGTCTGCATCATGCTCGCTCACTTGGTCGGTCTGCATCAGTCTGGGCAGGTTGCCAGTACACCATTCATCTACATCAAGAAAACTACAGATTGGAAAATGCAGCATCTTCCGTGTACTGTATGATACAGTCACATGTTATGTAGGACTACAACGTCCCAGTGGAATTGAGTCATCCTCCACTTCTTATCAACACTTTTACTAGACTTTCTGACAGATTCCACTTGTGTGAACTAATCCACCCCTCCCTGGTTGAAGTTGACCGTGTTCCATAGTCAACACTGACTGACCTGTTTTTCCAAACTAAAACATTCTCATCCATGTTTCAACTGACTAACCACAATGTATCTCCATGTAACATTATTCCCCTCACCATTTCGCATGCTGAGCAGTTTGGACAAGTTGCATTGATTTATTTTAAATTGTAGCATTGATTAAGGTTGTTACTCAGTATCTAAAGAGTATGATAATTCCAGTCTCAAATGTGTTGTTTGTCAAAAGAAGCTGTCCAGCCAAAAGGCACACTCCCTCAAGGCTGACCAAACCATTTGTGTACAGTACTACATGGTCTGAGTGTTCAGAGTGAGTATGAGTAAAGTCCTCCGCTATACGCAAACAACAAAGGTCTGCTACAGTACAAACCCTAAAGACAAACATCACTGGCCTGGAAAACACACTGTCGAAAACAATGACATTCACAAAACAGTATGGCCAGCTGAACGGTTTAGAGAGCACATGATGTCCTTATGGTCTACATACTACAAACACAACTGTTAGCTGCTACTACATACAGAACTGTTAGCTGCTACTACATACAGAACTGTTAGCTGCTACTACATACAGAACTGTTAGCTGCTACTACATACAGAACTGTTAGCTGCTACTACATACAGAACTGTTAGCTGCTACTACATACAGAATTGTTAGCTGCTACTACATACAGAACTGTTAGCTGCTACTACATACAGAACTGTTAGCTGCTACTACATACAGAACTGTTAGCTGCTACTACATACAGAATTGTGAGCTGCTACTATATACAGAATTGTTAGATGCATAAAGAACTACTACATACAGAATTGTTAGCTGCTACTACATACAAAAATGTTAGCTGCTACTACATACAGAATTGTTAGCTGCTACTACATGTAGCTTCCACTACATACAGAACTGTCAGCTGCTACTACATACAGAACTGTTAGCTGCTACTACATACAGAACTGTTAGCTGCTACTACATACAGAACTGTTAGCTGCTACTACATACAGAACTGTTAGCTGCTACTACATACAAAAATGTTAGCTGCTACTACATACAGAACTGTTAGCTGCTACTACATACAGAATTGTTAGCTGCTACTACATGTAGCTTCCACTACATACAGAACTGTCAGCTGCTACTACATACAGAACTGTTAGCTGCTACTACATACAGAACTGTTAGCTGCTACTACATACAGAACTGTTAGCTGCTACTACATACAGAACTGTTAGCTGCTACTACATACAAAAATGTTAGCTGCTACTACATACAGAACTGTTAGCTGCTTCTACATACAGAATTGTTAGCTGCTACTACATACAAAAATGTTAGCTGCTACTACATACAGAACTGTTAGCTGCTACTACATACAGAACTGTTAGCTGCTACTACATACAGAACTGTTAGCTGCTACTACATACAGAACTGTTAGCTGCTACTACATACAAAAATGTTAGCTGCTACTACATACAGAACTGTTAGCTGCTACTACATACAAAAATGTTAGCTGCTACTACATACAGAACTGTTAGCTGCTACTACATACAGAATTGTTAGCTGCTACTACATACAGAATTGTTAGCTGCTACTACATACAAAAATGTTAGCTGCTACTACATACAGAACTGTTAGCTGCTACTACATACAGAATTGTTAGCTGCTACTACATACAAAAATGTTAGCTGCTACTACATACAGAACTGTTAGCTGCTACTACATACAGAACTGTTAGCTGCTACTACATACAAAAATGTTAGCTGCTACTACATACAGAACTGTTAGCTGCTACTACATACAGAATTGTTAGCTGCTACTACATACAAAAATGTTAGCTGCTACTACATACAGAACTGTTAGCTGCTACTACATACAAAAATGTTAGCTGCTACTACATACAGAACTGTTAGCTGCTACTACATACAGAACTGTTAGCTGCTACTACATACACAAATGTTAGCTGCTACTACATACAGAACTGTTAGCTGCTACTACATACAGAACTGTTAGCTGCTACTACATACAGAATTGTTAGCTGCTACTACATACAGAATTGTTAGCTGCTACTACATACAGAATTGTTAGCTGCTACTACATACAGAATTGTTAGCTGCGACTAAATACAGAACTGTTAGCTGCTACTACATACAGAACTGTTAGCTGCTACTACATACAGAACTGTTAGCTGCTACGACATACAGAGTTGTTAGCTGCTACTACATACAGAAAGAACTGTTAGCTGCTACTACATACAGAACTGTTAGCTGCTACTACATACAGAACTGTTAGTTGCTATTACATACAGAACTGTTAGCTGCTACTACATACAGAATTGTTAGCTGCTACTACATACATAACTGTTAGCTGCTACTACATTCAGAAAGAACTGTTAGCTGCTACTACTACATACAGAATTGTTAGCTGCTACTACATACAAAACTGTTAGCTGCTACTACATACAGAACCGTTTGCTGCTACTACATACAGAACTGTTAGCTGCTACTACATACAAAAATGTTAGCTGCTACTACATACAGAACTGTTAGCTGCTACTACATACAGAACTGTTAGCTGCTACTACATACAAAAATGTTAGCTGCTACTACATACAGAACTGTTAGCTGCTACTACATACAGAACTGTTAGCTGCTACTACATACAAAAATGTTAGCTGCTACTACATACAAAAATGTTAGCTGCTACTACATACAGAACTGTTAGCTGCTACTACATACAAAAATGTTAGCTGCTACTACATACAGAATTGTTAGCTGCTACTACATACAAAACTGTTAGCTGCTACTACATACAGAACCGTTTGCTGCTACTACATACAGAACTGTTAGCTGCTACTACATACAGAACCGTTTGCTGCTACTACATACAGAACTGTCAGCTGCTATTACATACAGAACTGTTAGCTGCTACTACATACAAAAATGTTAGCTGCTACTACATACAGAACTGTTAGCTGCTATTACATACAGAACTGTTAGCTGCTACTACATACAGAACTGTCAGCTGCTACTACATACAGAACTGTTAGCTGCTACTACATACAGAACTGTTAGCTGCTATTACATACAGAACTGTTAGCTGCTACTACATACAGAACTGTCAGCTGCTACTACATACAGAACTGTTAGCTGCTACTACATACAGAACTGTCAGCTGCTACTACATACAGAACTGTTAGCTGCTACTACATACAGAACTGTTAGCTGCTACTACATACAGAACTGTTAGTTGCTACTACATACAGAACTGTTAGTTGCTATTACATACAGAACTGTCAGCTGCTACTATATATAGAACCGTTAGCTGCTACTACATACAGAACTGTTAGCTGCTACTACATACAGAACTGTTAGTTGCTACTACATACAGAACTGTTAGTTGCTATTACATACAGAACTGTCAGCTGCTACTATATATAGAACCGTTAGCTGCTACTACATTTAGCTGCTACTACATACAGAACTGTTAGCTGCTACTACATACAGAACTGTCAGATGCTACTATATATAGAACCGTTAGATGCTACTACATACAGAACTGTTAGATGCTACTACATACAGAACTGTTAGATGCTACTACATACAGAACTGTTAGCTGTCAGAAACACAAAAGTATAGGAGGCCCACATACACATATTTATCCTTTCCAACTGAATGAACAAGGAAATACAACAATCAGGGTAGTATTGACTATTTCCATCCTCAGTCTAAAACACAGACCTGAATTTGAACTGACAATAACCCAAGGCTCACATCTAAAAAAAAAAAAAGGGGGCCATGAATGGGGGTCTTTGAATTAAATCTACCACGGTCCTTGTCTTCTTCCCTGTCTAATTTAGCATGCTTGCCAGAGAGAACGGGCACTTTCCCTGACACACACATGGTAGCTAATGAGTAATGACTGCTAAGAGTCATGATCCCTTGCTTAGTTCTTACTCTGGTCCTAATAATTATCAGACAATCAAAGGAGAGCTCTCTGTCAGAGGTGTGACTAGTCTATCCGAGTACTTACTTTGCTGTGCTTCCTCCACGGTCCCGCTGTCACCAGTGGAGCATTGAGATGGATCTGACAACTTTTAGACATTTTTCAAGAAGACTATTTTCCATGAAACAAAATCCTCCAGCAGAAAATAAATCACGGTCACTGGTTTGTGAGTTCAACTGTTAAGTTCAAGTGTCCAGTATTAGAAGAGCACATTGCCTGCTGCCCCAGAGGCATGCCTGTATTCCACTGCGATAATGCAGTCCCTCACCCACAGTGTAGAAGTTACCCAAACAACTACAGCCAAACTAGGAGAGTCACAGAGTTGTGTGTACACAGCAAGTGTCATCAGGTGTGTGTCCGACTGTCTGTGTGTCCAAAGAATTGGTCAGCAATCCTCACTATCTTTCTCTTTATGCCACTCTGTCTAGGAAGAGGAGAAGGAGGTAATGAGTTCTGAAAGTGCACTATGAGCACAACCCTACTCCTCCTGTCCCTGTCCCCCAGCCCTCTCTCTCTCTCTCTGAGTGTCTGGCAGATGGCCAGAGGTAGAGCATGGTCCAACTCCTCAGGCTGTGATGTACTCTACTGCTCAGACAAGTCCCTGCAGCACCCTCCTACCAACACTGGAGATAGAGAAGTTGTGGACAGCCAGCACCACTCTATAACAATAGAGACAATGTTTTGGGGTCGTATAGCGAGGAATAACTTCATTGGAACTTAATCAAATGTCTCAATTCCAATGCAATTTCTTTTTGGCTATTCATCATTTCAAAGACTTTTCAGAAAGAAAGAGAAAATAAAGAACAAAGAATGAGCAGAATCAGCCAGCCAGAAAGCCAGACAGCCAGCCAGACTGCCAGCCAGAGAGGAGGAGGTCTGAACAGCCACACCCACAGTGCCCAGTTTGTAGGCCTAGTGCAGGTGTCAGAGCTGGGACCTCTCATTACAGAGGACTAATAGTCCTCTCATAAGGATAAGGAACAATAACTCCTCTCTCTACCAGACCTGTCTGGCAGCTGCTACTCCACACACCCACTTTCTGTCTGAGCACATCATTAAAACTTTGGAGAGGAGTATCTCTATCTGGGCATGTGTGTCTATTGGGTCCAGTCCACTATATAGAGAGCTCTCTATTTCCTATCTGGGCATGTGTGTCTATTGGGTCCAGTCCACTATATAGAGAGCTCTCTATTTCCTATCTGGGCATGTGTGTCTACTGGGTCCAGTCCACTATATAGAGAACTCTCTATTTCCTATCTGGGCATGTGTGTCTACTGGGTCCAGTCCACTATATAGAGAGCTCTCTATTTCCTATCTGAGCATGTGTGTCTATTGGGTCCAGTCCACTATATAGAGAGCTCTCTATTTCCTATCTGGGCATGTGTGTCTATTGGGTCCAGTCCACTATATAGAGAGCTCTCTATTTCCTATCTGAGCATGTGTGTCTATTGGGTCCAGTCCACTATATAGAGAACTCTCTATTTCCTATCTGGGCATGTGTGTCTACTGGGTCCAGTCCACTATATAGAGAGCTCTCTATTTCCTATCTGGGCATGTGTGTCTATTGGGTCCAGTCCACTATATAGAGAGCTCTCTATTTCCTATCTGAGCATGTGTGTCTATTGGGTCCAGTCCACTATATAGAGAACTCTCTATTTCCTATCTGGGCATGTGTGTCTACTGGGTCCAGTCCACTATATAGAGAGCTCTCTATTTCCTTTGTCCTCCTCTTATTGTCTTGATATATGTTTTGTTAAACTACGTAAAGACAATGTTTATGCTTCATTATGCATTATTATTTCTAAGAAAGAATAACAGCTTGGAACTGTATAATGACTTGCATCCTCTTTTTATAATTTACTGGGCACATACAGTAAATGAACCATGAAGAACCATGAAGACATTGCCATTCCAGTTTATCTAAGTGAAACGCCATGGAAAGCAGAGATGACTGCACTTATTTGATCAATTAGAACCTGTTGAATAGCATGACTGCAGCCTAGTCAACAACTAGTTACAATGACAATTGATACTGAGTACAGCAGGTCTGAATAGACAACAATGGTTACATCTTGTGAAATTATGTGATTGCTACAATATCATGTTATCAATATCATGTTATCAATATCATGTTATCAATATTATGTTATCAATATCATGTTATCAATATCATGTTATCAATATCATGTTATCAATATCATGTTATCAATATCATGTTATCAATATTATGTTATCAATATTATGTTATCAATATTATGTTATCGATATCATGTTATCGATATCATGTTATCAATATTATGTTATCAATATCATGTTTCTCCCTGTTCATCACCTCACGTCAAAGTCAAGTGAAGTATAATGTATCTACGTGAAATCAGAACAAACATGTTTCATTGTAATTTCAGAGTGGAAACATTTAGAAGAGGAAGCTGCAGGTCATATTTAATCTAATCTCTACAGTTGGATAAAAATGATATTTACTTTATTCAATTAGAGTTGGTAGGAGTTGTGTGGCATGCAAAGCAGTCTATGACCAACCTTGACGCTAGGTGTGTGTGTGTGCACAAGAAAGACTGCCCTATGCAGAGGGCTCTGACCCCAACAGCAGGCCTGGGGTCAATTCGAATTGAAGGCAGTCAATTCAGGAAGTACACTTAAATAACAATTCAAAATTGGAAAGAACTGCCTCTATTTTCAATTACTTCTGAATAAACTGAAGAGTAGAAGCTATTTATTTCCAAAGTTATAATTTATTTTATACACATTTTTAAATCACTTCCTAAATTGACTGCCTTCAATTCAAATTGACCCCAGCCCTGCCCCACAGTACCTCTCATTCCAACAACTATCAATAAGCACAATCTACTATTTCTCAGCAATACCTTAACACATCATCTCCTCACAATGACACTACAGATGACTGTAAAGGTTTGAACTTCATGGTTGCGAGCCCTGTCCAATCCTTCACGGGTGGGATTCATTTAGGATTAAGTGTAAATCCTTCCTTCCTAAGTGTACAGGGCCCTCTTAAACCTCACTGATATCATCAAGACTGTATCCTCTTAATCTTCCAATCTCTGCTCCCTTCAATCTAATACGTCCCAAAATATCTAAGAAAGATTAGTTGTCCTTTCGGTTCAGATGTAAGACGTATCAAAAGAGATTCTTTGAAATGGGATCATTCGGGAAATGTGTGCTGCTGACAGTATAGTGAAAAGTGCTATTGATACAATTTGAATTGTGAATTAATTTAGAGCTAGGTAACAGTAAGCCATAAGCAGAATAGTACATTAGTGAGGTAAGAAGGAAAGCCAGTCTTTATAAGTGACATATTCTAGTTTTGGGACAGGGACATTTTACCTTTGGAATGACAATTATTCAGACAGGCGCTGTTTTGTTCACATTTATGAAATAGGACTGGGTTTGTTTAATCTGGATATTAATGGAATCATAACAGCTGCCAAACACATACTGTAATTCCACAAGTCAAAGAAAATATGAATATCAAATAATAGTTATTCTACGGTTATATGTCCCTCCCAATGAGTGTTGAATATTGCTGAGTCAATGAAGGACTATACAGAAGTCAGTTGACAGTGTGAGCATAGGAAAGAGCCCAGAGGAACAGGCAGAGCAAATAGGGATTTACAGAGACACAGGTTACACAGACAGACAGACAGACAGACAGACAGACAGACAGACAGACAGACAGACAGACAGACAGACAGACAGACAGACAGACAGACAGGCAGGCAGGCAGGCAGGCAGGCAGGCAGGCAGGCAGGCAGGCAGGCAGAGAGTACAAGAAAAGTGACACACAGAGCACATAAGGTGAGTGAGATCAGGTTATGTTGGGGGTAGGAGCTGAGGACCGGCGTTAACAGCACACAAACCCAAACCCCTCCGTCCACTCCCTCCCCTCCTACCTTGAGGAACGGTGGAGCGGTGTACGGGAGCGGTGACAACGGGGGCTGTAACAACGGAGGATCTAGTGTGGTTGAGATCCGGGGTTCACCCCCATCTTGTTTCCTAGAAACACAGAAAACACAGAGAGAGAAACATGAACATCAGACAGATCAGACAATGTCCCATGCTGTATATCACACTGAGGTCATGAGGGGAGAGAAGAGGAATAATGTGACTGGATGCCTCAGGGTTTTGGGTTTGTGATTTGCAGAACTTACAATGGCAACACAACACAACACAGCTATTTAGGAAACACTGTCTGCTGCATGGTGCCCATTCTGAGAAGCGTCACAATGGCGTACGGTAGGGAAGGGCAACTGGCCCTTTTGTAGGCCCGCAGACCAATATTTTTATTTTAATTATACAAATGTTGGGGGGGGGGGGGAGAGAAACTCAGTCTCAACTTAATATTGAGAGTTAGAATAATTTGGTTGTGCATCAGCAGTCACTCAATTAGCCCATGTCAGCATTTTTATTTTAGATTGGTCAGCTAGTCTAGCGGCCAGCTATCTAAACTTGTAGAAAAGATTACTAGAAAAATTGGCATTCTACGGTTACATGTCCCTCCCAATGAGTGTTGAATATTGCTGAGTCAATGAAGGACTATACAGAAGTCAGTTGACAGTGTGAGCATAGGAAAGAGCCCAGAGGAACAGGCAGAGCAAATAGGGATTTACAGAGACACAGGTTACATGGGGTGAGTACAGACAAACAGGACAGATAGGGTGAGTACAGACAAACAGGACAGACAGGGTGAGTACAGACAAACAGAAGAGACAGGGTGAGTACAGACAAACAGAAGAGACAGGGTGAGTACTGACAAACAGAAGAGACAGGGTGAGTACAGACAAACAGGACAGACAGGGTGAGTACAGACAAACAGAAGAGACAGGGTGAGTACAGACAAACAGAAGAGACAGGGTGAGTACAGACAAACAGGACAGACAGGGTGAGTACAGACAAGCAGAAGAGACAGGGTGAGTACAGACAAACAGGACAGACAGGGTGAGTACAGACAAACAGGACAGACAGGGTGAATACAGACAAACAGGACAGACAGGGTGAGTACAGACAAACAGGACAGACAGGGTGAGTACAGACAAACCATGGTAAAATGTGTAGAATTGCAGAAATGCAATCTTCTTTTCACTGTCACAAGGGTGGGTGGGGGTATGGATGTGGGTACGCAGACCCATAAGCCACTGCGGCCCCTCATAATGAGTTCCGTTTTTTTGTGGCCCCCACCCCTATTAAAGTTTCCCAACGCTACCTTATATAATGTTACTTACCCTACATTATTCATCTCATATGCATACGTATATACTGTACTCTATATCATCGACTGCATCCTTATGTAATACATGTATCACTAGCCACTTTAACTATGCCACTTTGTTTACATACTCATCTCATATGTATATACTGTACTCGATATCATCTACTGTATCTTGCCTATGCTGCTCTGTACCATCACTCATTCATATATCCTTATGTACATATTCTTTATCCCCTTACACTGTGTATAAGACAGTAGTTTTGGAATTGTTAGTTAGATTACTTGTTGGTTATTACTGCATTGTCGGAACTAGAAGCACAAGCATTTCGCTACACTCGCATTAACATCTGCTAACCATGTGTATGTGACAAATACAATTTGATTTGATTTGATTTGATCCCTGGCCTATGGTGTAAAAAGTGAACTGAGGTTGAAGAGCGATATGAAGAGATTGAGTAAACTAATCCAATATCATTCCAACCCTTCTCTTCTCTGCGTTGTCTTCCTTCCTCTATTGTTCTGACAGGAGTATTATTACATCATAGATATATGATGACTCGGTGACTGGAGGAAAACTCAGAAGCGCTAAACGATGAATTTCAATTTCTTGCAGAAACCATTCAAAAAGACTGGATATGTAAAACAAGGGAACCTTCAGACTTGTTACATACAGTCGACATTTTTATAAGTGAAACAAGCGTACCTTGAGACTTGTCCCCCCCCCCCCCCCCCCCCCCGAGTTTGAGTTAGTCCTGATCACAATCTAACTGCACCTGAAGTGGCACAACGTGGTGTGAGAGGTTGACTGGGCTCAACCTAGAAATATCACAAAGTGTCTTGAGTGAGCCCATGTCCTTTTATTCCAGGTGTTTTGATTAAATAGTGCACGAGAACAGCGTGCCCAGGTCTCCTCTCCAAGGCCCCATCCATCACACAGCAGACAACCTCTCTGAGCAGAAATGTGATTATTCTCCAGATTGGGCTGCTTGCCCGCCACACTCCTGAGTAAATGCATTACCTTCACTTCCACCATTACACCTCCTTGTTTGTCAAGGTGCAAGATGCAGCTTTTATTTACCTTGAGATAAAACCAGTACACAATGTGGAATATCTACTATGAAGCTAGCTACCCAGGAAACGTAAAAATCCACAGAGGATGAGAAATAGGCTCTAACAGGTGATACTAACATTATATTCTGTAACTATACAGTGCCTTGCGAAAGTATTCGGCCCCCTTGAACTTTGCGACCTTTTGCCACATTTCAGGCTTCAAACATAAAGATATAAAACTGTATTTTTTTGTGAAGAATCAACAACAAGTGGGACACAATCATGAAGTGGAACGACATTTATTGGATATTTCAAACTTTTTTAACAAATCAAAAACTGAAAAATTGGGCATGCAAAATTATTCAGCCCCCTTAAGTTAATACTTTGTAGCGCCACCTTTTGCTGCGATTACAGCTGTAAGTCGCTTGGGGTATGTCTCTATCAGTTTTGCACATCGAGAGACTGAAATTTTTTCCCATTCCTCCTTGCAAAACAGCTCGAGCTCAGTGAGGTTGGATGGAGAGCATTTGTGAACAGCAGTTTTCAGTTCTTTCCACAGATTCTCGATTGGATTCAGGTCTGGACTTTGACTTGGCCATTCTAACACCTGGATATGTTTATTTTTGAACCATTCCATTGTAGATTTTGCTTTATGTTTTGGATCATTGTCTTGTTGGAAGACAAATCTCCGTCCCAGTCTCAGGTCTTTTGCAGACTCCATCAGGTTTTCTTCCAGAATGGTCCTGTATTTGGCTCCATCCATCTTCCCATCAATTTTAACCATCTTCCCTGTCCCTGCTGAAGAAAAGCAGGCCCAAACCATGATGCTGCCACCACCATGTTTGACAGTGGGGATGATGTGTTCAGCTGTGTTGCTTTTATGCCAAACATAACGTTTTGCATTGTTGCCAAAAAGTTCAATTTTGGTTTCATCTGACCAGAGCACCTTCTTCCACATGTTTGGTGTGTCTCCCAGGTGGCTTGTGGCAAACTTTAAACAACACTTTTTATGGATATCTTTAAGAAATGGCTTTCTTCTTGCCACTCTTCCATAAAGGCCAGATTTGTGCAATATACGACTGATTGTTGTCCTATGGACAGAGTCTCCCACCTCAGCTGTAGATCTTTGCAGTTCATCCAGAGTGATCATGGGCCTCTTGGCTGCATCTCTGATCAGTCTTCTCCTTGTATGAGCTGAAAGTTTAGAGGGACGGCCAGGTCTTGGTAGATTTGCAGTGGTCTGATACTCCTTCCATTTCAATATTATCGCTTGCACAGTGCTCCTTGGGATGTTTAAAGCTTGGGAAATCTTTTTGTATCCAAATCAGGTTTTAAACTTCTTCACAACAGTATCTCGGACCTGCCTGGTGTGTTCCTTGTTCTTCATGATGCTCTCTGCGCTTTTAACGGACCTCAGAGACTATCACAGTGCAGGTGCATTTATACGGAGACTTGATTACACACAGGTGGATTGTATTTATCATCATTAGTCATTTAGGTCAACATTGGATCATTCAGAGATCCTCACTGAACTTCTGGAGAGAGTTTGCTGCACTGAAAGTAAAGGGGCTGAATAATTTTGCACGCCCAATTTTTCAGTTTTTGATTTGTTAAAAAAGTTTGAAATATCCAATAAATGTCGTTCCACTTCATGATTGTGTCCCACTTGTTGTTGATTCTTCACAAAAAATACAGTTTTATATCTTTATGTTTGAAGCCTGAAATGTGGCAAAAGGTCGCAAAGTTCAAGGGGGCCGAATACTTTCGGAAGGCACTCTAAAAAACTAGAGTTAGACCCGACTTAGCCGATTTGGGTGGCACTGTTTGTAAGGGGCCCGGTGTGAGTAGTGTGGGTGAATGTTAATTATTTAGATGATCTACATGCCAAAACAAACCACTCTAACCAAAGGATGTCAGATTGTAAAAATCCTTCCTAGGTCTTCACAAACATATATGTCAACACAAATCCATTAGCAGTTTGTTAACCCACTGGCATCCTAGAGCAATGACAAACTCAACAAGCTCAGTCACATAGACCTACACTGATCTCTAAAAAAGAATCAGCAATATTCAAAATGCCACAATGATAAAATAAGATAATGAGATCTTACACCAAACAAGCACACAAAGTGTGCAAACTACTGTTGTGAATAATATCTTATTTTCTCTAAGTGTGCTTTATGTGCCATTAAGCAGGAGTCTTTCTAGAGAGAAGAGTCACTTCAGGGATCCAGGGAGGACACTCAGCCACCTTCCCTTCCACGAATCTCTCTACTCACCGTCTCCAACCCAGGAGACTGCCTGCCTGCCACCTTCCCTGCCACACATCTCTGCCTGCCTGCCACTCTCCCTGCCACACATCTCTGCCTGCCTGCCACCCACGCAGACCACGTGTAGCCACGCCAGCCTGGGACCTCCACATCCGGCTTCTTCACCTGCGGGATCGTCTGAGAGGAGAGGGACCGGGGTGCTGAGGAGTATTTCTGTCTGTAATAAATCCCTTTTGTGGGGAAAAACACATTTTGATTGGCTGGGCCTGGCTCCCCATTGGGTGGGCCTGGCTCCCAAGTAGGTGGGCCTATGTCCTCCCAGGCCCACCCATGGCTGTGCCCCTGCCCAGTCATGGGAAATCCATAGATAAGGACCTAATGAATTTATTTACATTTACTGATTTCATTATATGAACTGTAAATCTTTGAAATTGTTGCATGTTGCTTTTATATTTTTGTTCAGTATATTTCCACTTTTTATTCTTCGTTCTTCATGAACTGATCTGCTATCTGTATAATCATCAACTCGATTTTGCTAAATATAGGAGATATTCTGTCATTTGTTGAAGGATGTTATCTAGCAAGCTTAGCAACTTTGGTAATTTCACATTTGTTTGACTGTCGTTACCAAGTTTGTACGATTTGACAACATTGAGCTCGGTGTGTCCTGAGAGCGCTCTGTGTCCAGATAGCCTACTGCTGAAATGCGCTAATAAATTGAGAAACATGATAACACTCAGCATTTATGAACGGCGATCATTGGTGATCAAAGACAGTTATTCTATCATTACTAAATATCAGTGTCATTAACTCTAAAATCTTTACATAGTGGTGCAGCCAAGCCGACAAGGTGGTGCAACGCCCCTCTAATTTGGGGAGAACTCTGCATTAGTGACCATATTTTGGTTTTAAAGGTATTAAATGGGCAATTCCGACTTGAATTATTAATTATTCCCGGTATTGAAATTGGCCGATTTTCAGGAAAATATTAATCCCGAAGTTTCATGTTTTATTAGTTGTATGTATGGGATATGCATTGTCCAACTGTCTCTGAGCCTATTGGTATCAAACCTTACCCGACGGTAAGGAAGAGAACAGCTCGTGGCTGGTGTGTGGGGTCCTTGATGATGCTGCAGGACTTCTTCAGGCACTGTTTCCAGTAGATGTCCTAGATGGGTGGGAGCATGGTCCCATTGATGTACTGGGCTGTCTTCACCATCCGCTGGAGGGCCCCGGTCCCAGTGATGTACTGGTCCGTCTTCACCATCCGCTGGAGGGCCCCGGTCCCAGTGATGTACTGGGCTGTCTTCACCATCCGCTGGAGGGCCCCGGTCCCAGTGATGTACTGGGCTGTCTTCACCATCCGCTGGAGGGCCCCGGTCCCAGTGATGTACTGGGCTGTCTTCACCATCCGCTGGAGGGCCCCGGTCCCATTGATGAACTGGGCTGTCTTCACCACCCACTGGAGGGCCCCGGTCCCATTGATGTACTGGTCCGTCTTCACCATCCGCGGAGGGCCCCGGTCCCAGTGATGTACTGGTCAGTCTTCACCACCCACTGGAGGGCCCCGGTCCCAGTGATGTACTGGGCTGTCTTCACCATCCGCTGGAGGGCCCCGGTCCCAGTGATGTACTGGTCCGTCTTCACCACCCGCTGGAGGGCCTAGGTCCCAGTGATGTACTGGTCCGTCTTCACCACCCGCTGGAGGGCCTAGGTCCCAGTGATGTACTGGTCCGTCTTCACCACCCGCTGGAGGGCCTAGGTCCCAGTGATGTACTGGTCCGTCTTTACCACCCGCTGGAGGGCCTAGGTCCCAGTGATGTACTGGTCCGTCTTCACCACCCGCTGGAGGGCCTAGGTCCCAGTGATGTACTGGTCCGTCTTCACCACCCACTGGAGGGCCCCGGTCCCAGTGATGTACTGGTCTGTCTTTACCATCCGCTGGAGGGCCCCGGTCCCAGTGATGTACTGGTCCGTCTTCACCACCCGCTGGAGGGCCCCGGTCCCAGTGATGTACTGGTCCGTCTTCACCACCCGCTGGAGGGCCCCGGTCCCATTGATGTACTGGTCCGTCTTCACCACCCGCTGGAGGGCCCCGGTCCCAGTGATGTACTGGGCTGTCTTCACAACCCGCTGGAGGGCCCCGGTCCCAGTGATGTACTGGTCTGTCTTCACCACCCGCTGGAGGGCCTAGGTCCCAGTGATGTACTGGTCCGTCTTCACCACCCACTGGAGGGCCCCGGTCCCAGTGATGTACTGGTCCGTCTTCACCACCCGCTGGAGGGCCCCGGTCCCAGTGATGTACTGGTCCGTCTTTACCACCCGCTGGAGGGCATAGGTCCCAGTGATGTACTGGTCTGTCTTCACCACCCGCTGGAGGGCCTTGTGGTCGCCGATGGAGCAATTCACGTACCAGGTCATTATGTAACTGGTCAGGAAGCTCTCGATGGTGCAGCGGTAGGTGAGGGTGGTGACCAGACCCAGGGCTCTGAACTTGGTGTCAAGCTTGGAGGGAACGATAGTGTTGAATGCTGAACTGAGATCAATGAACAGCATTCTCACATAGGTGTTCCTCCAGATGTGTTACGGCCATGTGAGGAGCTATGGAAATAGCATCTTCAGTGGATACAAAGTAGATACGTCTCCTTTAAATCTTCATATTTGGTTGCCTTGTAAATCAAACACGATGCAGGTTACTGTAACAATAAACATCTACTTATGTAATCATAGAAAGCACGCAAATGTTGCAGGGCTGTGGAGACAATTCCTATAATAATCTACGCAAAATCTCAAACGGCATTGACCACTGGCACCATGTACTTAAATAGTCTCAATTACAATCCAGGTCATTTGGTTGTGCTAGTAGATGAATCACATCATTAAGTTGTTGTATAAATAAACTAAATCTAAATAGTTGAACTCTTTTAAATGGTTGAAACCACAGGGATGTTACATTTAGGTGACAACTAAGATGATATGTGATAATACATTGGGAATGTAACACATTTGTGACTGTCTTTTTTGAGTGTGTGAAAATAGGTTGTAATCTCATTGATAAACGTAATCAATACTACCCGCGTTGAAATGATGTGGCGTGCCCAGTGGGTCAAGTCTATTATAAGAAGTGTATACGCACGTATCGGCACAGTACTGTACAAACTGCATCAGTCATCTTTTATCAACAGACATGTCAAACATATAGGACCAGCAGATCTGAAAATGATCGCTGGTGGTTTTGGAACTGACACATCATATGACAATTCTAATCGGACATAGAGCTCCTACAGTAAGACTGTGAAAACACACGCGGATATCAACACTGCTATTAGTCTGGAGGTGTGTGTGTAAACAGCACTCTCCCTCTCGGTCTTTCATTCCTCCTGACAGACGTTCGAGTGAACCCCCTCTCACGTGGTACTGTAGCCGTTCTCTCCATTGTAGCCAGCATGGAGGCACGGATGTTCCTGTACAGATAGATTCACTATCCCTTAGGCTAAGTCATCAAGCACAGCCTATGCAGAGATTTAAGCAGAAATAAGAAATTGAATCCCCCCCTCTTGTTAAAAGCTAATCCATGTTTAATTAGCCACTGTCTTTGTCCATGCTAAGGATATATTAAATAATGTAAACAAGGACTATTAAATCAGCCACACTACAGTATGTGGGGTGATATACCTGTTGGTAAAGTCATTATCACGTCTGCTGTGTCTGACTGACTGACTGGTAGAGCTGCTCTCTTCATCTTACAGAGAAAGAGAGACCTTCCTGACAGACAGCAGTGAGTCTCTTGAGGAGATGAAGTTGACACCAGTGTGTCTTCAGTGGAATTCAATGAAGCCAGGCAGGCAGCTCTAGTCTGTCCTATGAGAGATCAACCGCCCAGCACAGTGAGCCCAGACACACACACGTTGGATGGACAGAGTGTGGGAGCCCAGACACACACACACTGTGGATGGACAGGGTGTGGGAGCCCAGATACGCCAGCTAGCAGACACTCTGACTCCCTGAGGAGGACAATGAGAAGGAAGAGGTGCTGGTGGGTGTGGGAGGAATTGAAGTAAGACATGTCTGGTAAGGGGACTATCAGAATAGTGGAATGAAATGGTCAACTGTATAGAGTGTGTGTGTGTGTGTGTGTGTGTAAGTATGCATAGTTCTAATATAAATGAATAATTATTTCCCCATGACAGGAATCAGGCAGGAGGAAGCACACCGTACTGTGCAGCACTCCACACTACCAGAGCACATTGCTAAATAACAAAAACATCTCATCAGAGCAGCGGGGGAACTCTCCTCTTTCCTCCTCATTACAAGTTGTTCAACAGAACAAAAGCATGTCACGCATGACACATTACATACTGTATGCTCTGTGCACCTGCCTGCTGCCTGCCACCTGCCTGCCTGCCATCCTGCCTGCCTGCTGCCTGCTTCCTGCTCGCTGCGTGCCTCTATGTAAACCTCCTGCATATCAGTTTACAGGCAGCACTAAGCCACTACAGCTTCAACACAGCACAGATTGCAAAACAAATCCAACCTATATATTATGCTACAGAGTGAAATTAGTGGGGCATATAGTAACAGCGGTAGGTACTATCAGAGCAAACATGACGAACACAAAGAAATAAGTAAGTTACTCACTCTGTGTCAGCTGTATGCAGTCTTTCTCCCAGATAAATATATCAGAGACCAGTCAAGAAGCAGATGACTAAGACTCGACTCTCTCGCTCTCTCCTCCCGTCTGATCACTCTCAGTCTCAACTCTCTCCTCCCGTCTGATCACTCTCAGTCTCAACTCTCTCCTCCCGTCTGATCACTCTCAGTCTCAACTCTCTCCTCCCATCTGATCACTCTCAGTCTCAAGTCTCTCCCTCTGACTGCTACACACCTGCCTGAAAAGCGGAGCCTCTGGGCTGTCACACCAACTTCTGCGCTGCTAGGCTGGCCGTCTTTTTCCTCCCTTTCTAGCACTCTCTCTCTCTAGATCTCTCATTCATCCGTTCTCTCAAAAAACTATTGTGTTGGCACTCTCCTCCTCTCTCCCTCCCTCTCTTCCTCCCTCTGTGGCATGGTGCCCCTCCCCCACCCATGCTTGAACTGGGATAAAGAGAGAGAGAGAGAGAGAGAGAGAGAGAGAGAGAGAGAGAGAGAGAGAGAGAGAGAGAGAGAGAGAGAGAGAGAGAAGCCTGCTGCTGAGAGGCTGGGCAGGGCAGGGCTGTTTGATGGAGGTTTGTTCTCTTCTCTTCTGCGTTCATTACACCTCACCTTAATTAAACAACATGCCTCCCTAGCTAGGACCGGTTGCTCTGGCAACCAAATCAGTTACACAGGAGAGAATAGATATGCCCTTCCCCCGACACACGGACAAACACGCAAAAAGGCACGCAAGCACACACACACAGGCATGCGCGCACACACACACACACACACACAGGCGCACGCACACTCAGGCATGCGCGCACACACACACACACACACACACACACACAGGCATGTGCACACACACAGGCATGCGCGCACACACACACGCACACACACACACACACACACACACAGTGAATCGTGAACTTCATATATTGAGTGTGGGTTTATGATGTTTCTATCATTAGTTTTCCAGTAAGAGAGAATCATTTGGATTGAGAGGATAAAAGCATTTCATGACTAATACCAGAGAAACAGTGATTACACACCTGCAATAAACAGGAAAAGCTCATATTTCTCCTGAGTCCTCCTGCCACATTCAGCTTCTAACAGACTTAATGTCCCTGGCGATGTTCTCTTCATCTAAAGCATATGTTTGTTTGTCCCCTCAGGTATGTAGAAAAACTAAGTGGACTTGCCTTTACTAAAACATGTGCTCTGGAGCATAATCATACAGGAGAAGTATGATTCATCCTACTGGTGGTGTTTGGTATGCCAGGAGAGATTACAAGGGATTTATTGAACAGTCTTTATATGTATTTGTGTATTGTAATAATCATCTGCTATTCATGTGTGTAGTGAATTGTTTTAATTCTCTTCCCTTGAAAAGGTGGTGTTAACATGTGAACTAAAAATGTAATACATGTCAAAATATGGTTTCACATTAAATTTACATCTAGTTCACGTTTGAAAATGGGATTTTCACGTCAAACTGCAAATTTCACATACGTCCTTCTCTCCTCGTCTTTTTCACAAAACCCATTTTATGGGAAAGCCATATCCTCTGGGCACAGATGTCAATTCAACGTCTATCCTTAATTTCAAGGTCTATATTTCAACGTCTATATTAATTTCATTGAAATGACATAGAAACAATGTTGATTCAACCAGTGTGTGCCCAGGGGGTAGGTCCCTCCCTTCTGACCTTCTTCTCCAATGGGTTTTGAGAAGGAGGCGATAATAGAGGGTCTTACGTCGATGGACTCCTCCCTTTCTCTCCCTCTCTCGCTCCCCATCTTTCCCTCTAACACCTGCTGTCCTGTCCCACTGTGTTTCCGTTTTCATTCCAGATTGACTGATCTTCATTTCTCTTTGCTTTTTTGAGCTGTTCTTTCCATAATATGGACTTGGTCTTTTACCAAGTAGGGCTATCTTCTGTATACCACCCCTACCTTGTCACACAACTGATTGGCTCAAATGCATTAAGGAGGAAAGAAATTCCACAAATTAACAAAGCACACCTGTTAATTAAAATGAAGTTGGTTGAGAGAATGCTACTTTGAAAAATCTCAAATATATTTAGATTTGTTTCACACTTTTTTGGTTACTATATGATTCCATTTGTTATTTCATAGTTTTGATGTCTTCACTGTTATTCTAAATTTAGAAAATAGTAAAAATAATAAATATATATATATATATATACTTTTTTTTACGCACCAAACAATTAAGGCAACAGGGATCTTGATCCAGGAGGGGATTGAATGTCTCTTCTGTAACCAAGAAGCTTGATCTTGAAATCTAGTGACTTAGCTAGCAAAAGCTTAGCAAACCAAATGAATAGCTGGAGCCCTGAGCTGGATATCATTTATTTGACACATCTCAGATTTCTTGTAGTTATACTTCACTTATAGTTAGTTATAAGCAGCAGCGTAGCACCGAAGCCTCAGCGAGACAGGGTTGCCCCCAACCCCAAACATTTTGGGAACAGTATTGAAAATCATACAGTTGGTTTTTGAAAATATGTATACGGTATAAATGGTATATCACCCAAGACACCAGTAGTGTAGTGTAGAAAGGAACTGCTGGACCACCAGTAGTATATTGAGGAGCGTGACCACCAGCAGTGGAGTGTAGTGAGTAGCTGGTGGGGCTCTGCTGTGACCACCAGTAATATAGTGTAGTGAGTAGCTGGTGGGGCTCTGCTGTGACCACCAGTAATATAGTGTAGTGAGTAGCTGGTGGGGCTCTGCTGTGACCACCAGTAATATAGTGTAGTGAGGAGCTGGTGGGGCTCTGCTGTGACCACCAGTAATATAGTGTAGTGAGGAGCTGGTGGGGCTCTGCTGTGACCACCAGTAATATAGTGTAGTGAGGAGCTGGTGGGGCTCTGCTGTGACCACCAGTAATATAGTGTAGTGAGGAGCTGGTGGGGCTCTGCTGTGACCACCAGTAATATAGTGTAGTGAGTAGCTGGTGGGGCTCTGCTGTGACCACCAGTAATATAGTGTAGTGAGTAGCTGGTGGGGCTCTGCTGTGACCACCAGTAATATAGTGTAGTGAGGAGCTGGTGGGGCTCTGCTGTGACCACCAGTAATATAGTGTAGTGAGGAGCTGGTGGGGCTCTGCTGTGACCACCAGTAATATAGTGTAGTGAGTAGCTGGTGGGGCTCTGCTGTGACCACCAGTAATATAGTGTAGTGAGTAGCTGGTGGGGCTCTGCTGTGACCACCAGTAATATAGTGTAGTGAGTAGCTGGTGGGGCTCTGCTGTGACCACCAGTAATATAGTGTAGTGAGTAGCTGGTGGGGCTCTGCTGTGACCACCAGTAATATAGTGTAGTGAGTAGCTGGTGGGGCTCTGCTGTGACCACCAGTAATATAGTGTAGTGAGTAGCTGGTGGGGCTCTGCTGTGACCACCAGTAATATAGTGTAGTGAGGAGCTAGTGGGGCTCTGCTGTGACCACCAGTAATATAGTGTAGTGAGGAGCTGGTGGGGCTCTGCTGTGACCACCAGTAATATAGTGTAGTGAGTAGCTGGTGGGGCTCTGCTGTGACCACCAGTAATATAGTGTAGTGAGGAGCTGGTGGGGCTCTGCTGTGACCACCAGTAATATAGTGTAGTGAGTAGCTGGTGGGGCTCTGCTGTGACCACCAGTAATATAGTGTAGTGAGGAGCTAGTGGGGCTCTGCTGTGACCACCAGTAATATAGTGTAGTGAGTAGCTGGTGGGGCTCTGCTGTGACCACCAGTAATATAGTGTAGTGAGGAGCTGGTGGGGCTCTGCTGTGACCACCAGTAATATAGTGTAGTGAGGAGCTGGTGGGGCTCTGCTGTGACCACCAGTAATATAGTGTAGTGAGTAGCTGGTGGGGCTCTGCTGTGACCACCAGTAATATAGTGTAGTGAGTAGCTGGTGGGGCTCTGCTGTGACCACCAGTAGTATATTGAGGAGCGTGACCACCAGTAATATAGTGTAGTGAGGAGCTGGTGGGGCTCTGCTGTGACCACCAGTAATATAGTGTAGTGAGGAGCTGGTGGGGCTCTGCTGTGACCACCAGTAATATAGTGTAGTGAGGAGCTGGTGGGGCTCTGCTGTGACCACCAGTAATATAGTGTAGTGAGTAGCTGGTGGGGCTCTGCTGTGACCACCAGTAATATAGTGTAGTGAGGAGCTAGTGGGGCTCTGCTGTGACCACCAGTAATATAGTGTAGTGAGGAGCTGGTGGGGCTCTGCTGTGACCACCAGTAATATAGTGTAGTGAGGAGCTGGTGGGGCTCTGCTGTGACCACCAGTAATATAGTGTAGTGAGGAGCTGGTGGGGCTCTGCTGTGACCACCAGTAATATAGTGTAGTGAGTAGCTGGTGGGGCTCTGCTGTGACCACCAGTAATATAGTGTAGTGAGGAGCTAGTGGGGCTCTGCTGTGACCACCAGTAATATGGTGTAGTGAGGAGCTGGTGGGGCTCTGCTGTGACCACCAGTAATATAGTGTAGTGAGGAGCTGGTGGGGCTCTGCTGTGACCACCAGTAATATAGTGTAGTGAGTAGCTGGTGGGGCTCTGCTGTGACCACCAGTAATATAGTGTAGTGAGGAGCTAGTGGGGCTCTGCTGTGACCACCAGTAATATGGTGTAGTGAGGAGCTGGTGGGGCTCTGCTGTGACCACCAGTAATATAGTGTAGTGAGGAGCTGGTGGGGCTCTGCTGTGACCACCAGTAATATAGTGTAGTGAGGAGCTGGTGGGGCTCTGCTGTGACCACCAGTAATATAGTGTAGTGAGGAGCTGGTGGGGCTCTGCTGTGACCACCAGTAATATAGTGTAGTGAGGAGCTAGTGGGGCTCTGCTGTGACCACCAGTAATATAGTGTAGTGAGGAGCTGGTGGGGCTCTGCTGTGACCACCAGTAATATAGTGTAGTGAGTAGCTGGTGGGGCTCTGCTGTGACCACCAGTAATATAGTGTAGTGAGTAGCTGGTGGGGCTCTGCTGTGACCACCAGTAATATAGTGTAGTGAGTAGCTGGTGGGGCTCTGCTGTGACCACCAGTAATATAGTGTAGTGAGTAGCTGGTGGGGCTCTGCTGTGACCACCAGTAATATAGTGTAGTGAGGAGCTGGTGGGGCTCTGCTGTGACCACCAGTAATATAGTGTAGTGAGGAGCTGGTGGGGCTCTGCTGTGACCACCAGTAATATAGTGTAGTGAGGAGCTGGTGGGGCTCTGCTGTGACCACCAGTAATATAGTGTAGTGAGGAGCTAGTGGGGCTCTGCTGTGACCACCAGTAATATAGTGTAGTGAGGAGCTAGTGGGGCTCTGCTGTGACCACCAGTAATATAGTGTAGTGAGGAGCTGGTGGGGCTCTGCTGTGACCACCAGTAATATAGTGTAGTGAGGAGCTGGTGGGGCTCTGCTGTGACCACCAGTAATATAGTGTAGTGAGTAGCTGGTGGGGCTCTGCTGTGACCACCAGTAATATAGTGTAGTGAGTAGCTGGTGGGGCTCTGCTGTGACCACCAGTAATATAGTGTAGTGAGGAGCTGGTGGGGCTCTGCTGTGACCACCAGTAATATAGTGTAGTGAGGAGCTAGTGGGGCTCTGCTGTGACCACCAGTAATATAGTGTAGTGAGGAGCTGGTGGGGCTCTGCTGTGACCACCAGTAATATAGTGTAGTGAGGAGCTGGTGGGGCTCTGCTGTGACCACCAGTAATATAGTGTAGTGAGTAGCTGGTGGGGCTCTGCTGTGACCACCAGTAATATAGTGTAGTGAGGAGCTAGTGGGGCTCTGCTGTGACCACCAGTAATATAGTGTAGTGAGGAGCTGGTGGGGCTCTGCTGTGACCACCAGTAATATAGTGTAGTGAGGAGCTGGTGGGGCTCTGCTGTGACCACCAGTAATATAGTGTAGTGAGTAGCTGGTGGGGCTCTGCTGTGACCACCAGTAATATAGTGTAGTGAGTAGCTGGTGGGGCTCTGCTGTGACCACCAGTAATATAGTGTAGTGAGGAGCTGGTGGGGCTCTGCTGTGACCACCAGTAATATAGTGTAGTGAGGAGCTGGTGGGGCTCTGCTGTGACCACCAGTAATATAGTGTAGTGAGGAGCTGGTGGGGCTCTGCTGTGACCACCAGTAATATAGTGTAGTGAGGAGCTAGTGGGGCTCTGCTGTGACCACCAGTAATATAGTGTAGTGAGGAGCTGGTGGGGCTCTGCTGTGACCACCAGTAATATAGTGTAGTGAGGAGCTGGTGGGGCTCTGCTGTGACCACCAGTAATATAGTGTAGTGAGGAGCTGGTGGGGCTCTGCTGTGACCACCAGTAATATAGTGTAGTGAGGAGCTGGTGGGGCTCTGCTGTGACCACCAGTAATATAGTGTAGTGAGGAGCTGGTGGGGCTCTGCTGTGACCACCAGTAATATAGTGTAGTGAGGAGCTGGTGGGGCTCTGCTGTGACCACCAGTAATATAGTGTAGTGAGGAGCTGGTGGGGCTCTGCTGTGACCACCAGTAATATAGTGTAGTGAGGAGCTGGTGGGGCTCTGCTGTGACCACCAGTAATATAGTGTAGTGAGTAGCTGGTGGGGCTCTGCTGTGACCACCAGTAATATAGTGTAGTGAGGAGCTGGTGGGGCTCTGCTGTGACCACCAGTAATATAGTGTAGTGAGGAGCTGGTGGGGCTCTGCTGTGACCACCAGTAATATAGTGTAGTGAGTAGCTGGTGGGGCTCTGCTGTGACCACCAGTAATATAGTGTAGTGAGGAGCTGGTGGGGCTCTGCTGTGACCACCAGTAATATAGTGTAGTGAGGAGCTGGTGGGGCTCTGCTGTGACCACCAGTAATATAGTGTAGTGAGGAGCTGGTGGGGCTCTGCTGTGACCACCAGTAATATAGTGTAGTGAGTAGCTGGTGGGGCTCTGCTGTGACCACCAGTAATATAGTGTAGTGAGGAGCTGGTGGGGCTCTGCTGTGACCACCAGTAATATAGTGTAGTGAGTAGCTGGTGGGGCTCTGCTGTGACCACCAGTAATATAGTGTAGTGAGGAGCTGGTGGGGCTCTGCTGTGACCACCAGTAATATAGTGTAGTGAGTAGCTGGTGGGGCTCTGCTGTGACCACCAGTAATATAGTGTAGTGAGGAGCTGGTGGGGCTCTGCTGTGACCACCAGTAATATAGTGTAGTGAGGAGCTGGTGGGGCTCTGCTGTGACCACCAGTAATATAGTGTAGTGAGGAGCTGGTGGGGCTCTGCTGTGACCACCAGTAATATAGTGTAGTGAGGAGCTGGTGGGGCTCTGCTGTGACCACCAGTAATATAGTGTAGTGAGGAGCTGGTGGGGCTCTGCTGTGACCACCAGTAATATAGTGTAGTGAGGAGCTGGTGGGGCTCTGCTGTGACCACCAGTAATATAGTGTAGTGAGTAGCTGGTGGGGCTCTGCTGTGACCACCAGTAATATAGTGTAGTGAGTAGCTGGTGGGGCTCTGCTGTGACCACCAGTAATATAGTGTAGTGAGGAGCTAGTGGGGCTCTGCTGTGACCACCAGTAATATAGTGTAGTGAGGAGCTGGTGGGGCTCTGCTGTGACCACCAGTAATATAGTGTAGTGAGGAGCTGGTGGGGCTCTGCTGTGACCACCAGTAATATAGTGTAGTGAGGAGCTAGTGGGGCTCTGCTGTGACCACCAGTAATATAGTGTAGTGAGGAGCTGGTGGGGCTCTGCTGTGACCACCAGTAATATAGTGTAGTGAGTAGCTGGTGGGGCTCTGCTGTGACCACCAGTAATATAGTGTAGTGAGGAGCTGGTGGGGCTCTGCTGTGACCACCAGTAATATAGTGTAGTGAGTAGCTGGTGGGGCTCTGCTGTGACCACCAGTAATATAGTGTAGTGAGGAGCTGGTGGGGCTCTGCTGTGACCACCAGTAATATAGTGTAGTGAGGAGCTGGTGGGGCTCTGCTGTGACCACCAGTAATATAGTGTAGTGAGGAGCTGGTGGGGCTCTGCTGTGACCACCAGTAATATAGTGTAGTGAGTAGCTGGTGGGGCTCTGCTGTGACCACCAGTAATATAGTGTAGTGAGTAGCTGGTGGGGCTCTGCTGTGACCACCAGTAATATAGTGTAGTGAGGAGCTGGTGGGGCTCTGCTGTGACCACCAGTAATATAGTGTAGTGAGGAGCTAGTGGGGCTCTGCTGTGACCACCAGTAATATAGTGTAGTGAGGAGCTGGTGGGGCTCTGCTGTGACCACCAGTAATATAGTGTAGTGAGGAGCTGGTGGGGCTCTGCTGTGACCACCAGTAATATAGTGTAGTGAGGAGCTGGTGGGGCTCTGCTGTGACCACCAGTAATATAGTGTAGTGAGGAGCTAGTGGGGCTCTGCTGTGACCACCAGTAATATAGTGTAGTGAGGAGCTGGTGGGGCTCTGCTGTGACCACCAGTAATATAGTGTAGTGAGGAGCTGGTGGGGCTCTGCTGTGACCACCAGTAATATAGTGTAGTGAGGAGCTGGTGGGGCTCTGCTGTGACCACCAGTAATATAGTGTAGTGAGGAGCTGGTGGGGCTCTGCTGTGACCACCAGTAATATAGTGTAGTGAGGAGCTGGTGGGGCTCTGCTGTGACCACCAGTAATATAGTGTAGTGAGTAGCTGGTGGGGCTCTGCTGTGACCACCAGTAATATAGTGTAGTGAGGAGCTAGTGGGGCTCTGCTGTGACCACCAGTAATATAGTGTAGTGAGGAGCTGGTGGGGCTCTGCTGTGACCACCAGTAATATAGTGTAGTGAGGAGCTGGTGGGGCTCTGCTGTGACCACCAGTAATATAGTGTAGTGAGGAGCTGGTGGGGCTCTGCTGTGACCACCAGTAATATAGTGTAGTGAGTAGCTGGTGGGGCTCTGCTGTGACCACCAGTAATATAGTGTAGTGAGTAGCTGGTGGGGCTCTGCTGTGACCACCAGTAATATAGTGTAGTGAGGAGCTAGTGGGGCTCTGCTGTGACCACCAGTAATATAGTGTAGTGAGGAGCTGGTGGGGCTCTGCTGTGACCACCAGTAATATAGTGTAGTGAGGAGCTAGTGGGGCTCTGCTGTGACCACCAGTAATATAGTGTAGTGAGGAGCTGGTGGGGCTCTGCTGTGACCACCAGTAATATAGTGTAGTGAGTAGCTAGTGGGGCTCTGCTGTGACCACCAGTAATATAGTGTAGTGAGTAGCTGGTGGGGCTCTGCTGTGACCACCAGTAATATAGTGTAGTGAGGAGCTAGTGGGGCTCTGCTGTGACCACCAGTAATATAGTGTAGTGAGGAGCTGGTGGGGCTCTGCTGTGACCACCAGTAATATAGTGTAGTGAGGAGCTGGTGGGGCTCTGCTGTGACCACCAGTAATATAGTGTAGTGAGGAGCTGGTGGGGCTCTGCTGTGACCACCAGTAATATAGTGTAGTGAGTAGCTAGTGGGGCTCTGCTGTGACCACCAGTAATATAGTGTAGTGAGGAGCTGGTGGGGCTCTGCTGTGACCACCAGTAATATAGTGTAGTGAGTAGCTGGTGGGGCTCTGCTGTGACCACCAGTAATATAGTGTAGTGAGTAGCTAGTGGGGCTCTGCTGTGACTACCAGTAATATAGTGTAGTGAGGAGCTAGTGGGGCTCTGCTGTGACCACCAGTAATATAGTGTAGTGAGGAGCTGGTGGGGCTCTGCTGTGACCACCAGTAATATAGTGTAGTGAGGAGCTAGTGGGGCTCTGCTGTGACCACCAGTAATATAGTGTAGTGAGGAGCTGGTGGGGCTCTGCTGTGACCACCAGTAATATAGTGTAGTGAGGAGCTGGTGGGGCTCTGCTGTGACCACCAGTAATATAGTGTAGTGAGGAGCTGGTGGGGCTCTGCTGTGACCACCAGTAATATAGTGTAGTGAGGAGCTGGTGGGGCTCTGCTGTGACCACCAGTAATATAGTGTAGTGAGGAGCTGGTGGGGCTCTGCTGTGACCACCAGTAATATAGTGTAGTGAGGAGCTGGTGGGGCTCTGCTGTGACCACCAGTAATATAGTGTAGTGAGGAGCTAGTGGGGCTCTGCTGTGACCACCAGTAATATAGTGTAGTGAGTAGCTGGTGGGGCTCTGCTGTGACCACCAGTAATATAGTGTAGTGAGGAGCTAGTGGGGCTCTGCTGTGACCACCAGTAATATAGTGTAGTGAGGAGCTAGTGGGGCTCTGCTGTGACCACCAGTAATATAGTGTAGTGAGTAGCTGGTGGGGCTCTGCTGTGACCACCAGTAATATAGTGTAGTGAGGAGCTGGTGGGGCTCTGCTGTGACCACCAGTAATATAGTGTAGTGAGGAGCTAGTGGGGCTCTGCTGTGACCACCAGTAATATAGTGTAGTGAGGAGCTAGTGGGGCTCTGCTGTGACCACCAGTAATATAGTGTAGTGAGGAGCTGGTGGGGCTCTGCTGTGACCACCAGTAATATAGTGTAGTGAGGAGCTGGTGGGGCTCTGCTGTGACCACCAGTAATATAGTGTAGTGAGGAGCTGGTGGGGCTCTGCTGTGACCACCAGTAATATAGTGTAGTGAGGAGCTAGTGGGGCTCTGCTGTGACCACCAGTAATATAGTGTAGTGAGGAGCTGGTGGGGCTCTGCTGTGACCACCAGTAATATAGTGTAGTGAGGAGCTAGTGGGGCTCTGCTGTGACCACCAGTAATATAGTGTAGTGAGGAGCTGGTGGGGCTCTGCTGTGACCACCAGTAATATAGTGTAGTGAGGAGCTAGTGGGGCTCTGCTGTGACCACCAGTAATATAGTGTAGTGAGGAGCTGGTGGGGCTCTGCTGTGACCACCAGTAATATAGTGTAGTGAGTAGCTGGTGGGGCTCTGCTGTGACCACCAGTAATATAGTGTAGTGAGGAGCTGGTGGGGCTCTGCTGTGACCACCAGTAATATAGTGTAGTGAGGAGCTAGTGGGGCTCTGCTGTGACCACCAGTAATATAGTGTAGTGAGGAGCTAGTGGGGCTCTGCTGTGACCACCAGTAATATAGTGTAGTGAGGAGCTAGTGGGGCTCTGCTGTGACCACCAGTAATATAGTGTAGTGAGGAGCTGGTGGGGCTCTGCTGTGACTACCAGTAATATAGTGTAGTGAGGAGCTGGTGGGGCTCTGCTGTGACCACCAGTAATATAGTGTAGTGAGGAGCTGGTGGGGCTCTGCTGTGACCACCAGTAATATAGTGTAGTGAGGAGCTGGTGGGGCTCTGCTGTGACCACCAGTAATATAGTGTAGTGAGTAGCTGGTGGGGCTCTGCTGTGACCACCAGTAATATAGTGTAGTGAGGAGCTGGTGGGGCTCTGCTGTGACCACCAGTAATATAGTGTAGTGAGGAGCTAGTGGGGCTCTGCTGTGACCACCAGTAATATAGTGTAGTGAGGAGCTGGTGGGGCTCTGCTGTGACCACCAGTAATATAGTGTAGTGAGGAGCTGGTGGGGCTCTGCTGTGACCACCAGTAATATAGTGTAGTGAGGAGCTGGTGGGGCTCTGCTGTGACCACCAGTAATATAGTGTAGTGAGGAGCTGGTGGGGCTCTGCTGTGACCACCAGTAATATAGTGTAGTGAGGAGCTGGTGGGGCTCTGCTGTGACCACCAGTAATATAGTGTAGTGAGGAGCTGGTGGGGCTCTGCTGTGACCACCAGTAATATAGTGTAGTGAGGAGCTAGTGGGGCTCTGCTGTGACCACCAGTAATATAGTGTAGTGAGGAGCTGGTGGGGCTCTGCTGTGACCACCAGTAATAAAGTGTAGTGAGGAGCTGGTGGGGCTCTGCTGTGACCACCAGTAATATAGTGTAGTGAGGAGCTAGTGGGGCTCTGCTGTGACCACCAGTAATATAGTGTAGTGAGGAGCTGGTGGGGCTCTGCTGTGACCACCAGTAATATAGTGTAGTGAGGAGCTGGTGGGGCTCTGCTGTGACCACCAGTAATATAGTGTAGTGAGGAGCTGGTGGGGCTCTGCTGTGACCACCAGTAATATAGTGTAGTGAGGAGCTGGTGGGGCTCTGCTGTGACCACCAGTAATATAGTGTAGTGAGGAGCTGGTGGGGCTCTGCTGTGACCACCAGTAATATAGTGTAGTGAGGAGCTGGTGGGGCTCTGCTGTGACCACCAGTAATATAGTGTAGTGAGGAGCTGGTGGGGCTCTGCTGTGACCACCAGTAATATAGTGTAGTGAGTAGCTGGTGGGGCTCTGCTGTGACCACCAGTAATATAGTGTAGTGAGGAGCTGGTGGGGCTCTGCTGTGACCACCAGTAATATAGTGTAGTGAGGAGCTGGTGGGGCTCTGCTGTGACCACCAGTAATATAGTGTAGTGAGGAGCTGGTGGGGCTCTGCTGTGACCACCAGTAATATAGTGTAGTGAGGAGCTGGTGGGGCTCTGCTGTGACCACCAGTAATATAGTGTAGTGAGGAGCTGGTGGGGCTCTGCTGTGACCACCAGTAATATAGTGTAGTGAGGAGCTAGTGGGGCTCTGCTGTGACCACCAGTAATATAGTGTAGTGAGGAGCTGGTGGGGCTCTGCTGTGACCACCAGTAATATAGTGTAGTGAGGAGCTGGTGGGGCTCTGCTGTGACCACCAGTAATATAGTGTAGTGAGGAGCTGGTGGGGCTCTGCTGTGACCACCAGTAATATAGTGTAGTGAGGAGCTGGTGGGGCTCTGCTGTGACCACCAGTAATATAGTGTAGTGAGGAGCTGGTGGGGCTCTGCTGTGACCACCAGTAATATAGTGTAGTGAGTAGCTGGTGGGGCTCTGCTGTGACCACCAGTAATATAGTGTAGTGAGGAGCTGGTGGGGCTCTGCTGTGACCACCAGTAATATAGTGTAGTGAGGAGCTGGTGGGGCTCTGCTGTGACCACCAGTAATATAGTGTAGTGAGGAGCTGGTGGGGCTCTGCTGTGACCACCAGTAATATAGTGTAGTGAGGAGCTGGTGGGGCTCTGCTGTGACCACCAGTAATATAGTGTAGTGAGGAGCTGGTGGGGCTCTGCTGTGACCACCAGTAATATAGTGTAGTGAGGAGCTGGTGGGGCTCTGCTGTGACCACCAGTAATATAGTGTAGTGAGGAGCTGGTGGGGCTCTGCTGTGACCACCAGTAATATAGTGTAGTGAGGAGCTAGTGGGGCTCTGCTGTGACCACCAGTAATATAGTGTAGTGAGTAGCTGGTGGGGCTCTGCTGTGACCACCAGTAATATAGTGTAGTGAGGAGCTGGTGGGGCTCTGCTGTGACCACCAGTAATATAGTGTAGTGAGGAGCTGGTGGGGCTCTGCTGTGACCACCAGTAATATAGTGTAGTGAGGAGCTGGTGGGGCTCTGCTGTGACCACCAGTAATATAGTGTAGTGAGGAGCTAGTGGGGCTCTGCTGTGACCACCAGTAATATAGTGTAGTGAGTAGCTGGTGGGGCTCTGCTGTGACCACCAGTAATATAGTGTAGTGAGGAGCTGGTGGGGCTCTGCTGTGACCACCAGTAATATAGTGTAGTGAGGAGCTGGTGGGGCTCTGCTGTGACCACCAGTAATATAGTGTAGTGAGGAGCTGGTGGGGCTCTGCTGTGACCACCAGTAATATAGTGTAGTGAGGAGCTGGTGGGGCTCTGCTGTGACCACCAGTAATATAGTGTAGTGAGGAGCTGGTGGGGCTCTGCTGTGACCACCAGTAATATAGTGTAGTGAGGAGCTAGTGGGGCTCTGCTGTGACCACCAGTAATATAGTGTAGTGAGGAGCTGGTGGGGCTCTGCTGTGACCACCAGTAATATAGTGTAGTGAGGAGCTGGTGGGGCTCTGCTGTGACCACCAGTAATATAGTGTAGTGAGGAGCTAGTGGGGCTCTGCTGTGACCACCAGTAATATAGTGTAGTGAGGAGCTGGTGGGGCTCTGCTGTGACCACCAGTAATATAGTGTAGTGAGGAGCTAGTGGGGCTCTGCTGTGACCACCAGTAATATAGTGTAGTGAGGAGCTGGTGGGGCTCTGCTGTGACCACCAGTAATATAGTGTAGTGAGGAGCTGGTGGGGCTCTGCTGTGACCACCAGTAATATAGTGTAGTGAGGAGCTGGTGGGGCTCTGCTGTGACCACCAGTAATATAGTGTAGTGAGGAGCTAGTGGGGCTCTGCTGTGACCACCAGTAATATAGTGTAGTGAGGAGCTAGTGGGGCTCTGCTGTGACCACCAGTAATATAGTGTAGTGAGGAGCTGGTGGGGCTCTGCTGTGACCACCAGTAATATAGTGTAGTGAGGAGCTGGTGGGGCTCTGCTGTGACCACCAGTAATATAGTGTAGTGAGGAGCTGGTGGGGCTCTGCTGTGACCACCAGTAATATAGTGTAGTGAGGAGCTGGTGGGGCTCTGCTGTGACCACCAGTAATATAGTGTAGTGAGGAGCTGGTGGGGCTCTGCTGTGACCACCAGTAATATAGTGTAGTGAGGAGCTAGTGGGGCTCTGCTGTGACCACCAGTAATATAGTGTAGTGAGGAGCTAGTGGGGCTCTGCTGTGACCACCAGTAATATAGTGTAGTGAGGAGCTAGTGGGGCTCTGCTGTGACCACCAGTAATATAGTGTAGTGAGGAGCTGGTGGGGCTCTGCTGTGACCACCAGTAGTATATTGAGGAGCGTGACCACCAGTAATATAGTGTAGTGAGGAGCTAGTGGGGCTCTGCTGTGACCACCAGTAATATAGTGTAGTGAGGAGCTAGTGGGGCTCTGCTGTGACCACCAGTAATATAGTGTAGTGAGGAGCTAGTGGGGCTCTGCTGTGACCACCAGTAATATAGTGTAGTGAGGAGCTGGTGGGGCTCTGCTGTGACCACCAGTAATATAGTGTAGTGAGGAGCTGGTGGGGCTCTGCTGTGACCACCAGTAATATAGTGTAGTGAGTAGCTGGTGGGGCTCTGCTGTGACCACCAGTAATATAGTGTAGTGAGGAGCTAGTGGGGCTCTGCTGTGACCACCAGTAATATAGTGTAGTGAGGAGCTAGTGGGGCTCTGCTGTGACCACCAGTAATATAGTGTAGTGAGGAGCTGGTGGGGCTCTGCTGTGACCACCAGTAATATAGTGTAGTGAGGAGCTGGTGGGGCTCTGCTGTGACCACCAGTAATATAGTGTAGTGAGGAGCTAGTGGGGCTCTGCTGTGACCACCAGTAATATAGTGTAGTGAGGAGCTGGTGGGGCTCTGCTGTGACCACCAGTAATATAGTGTAGTGAGGAGCTAGTGGGGCTCTGCTGTGACCACCAGTAATATAGTGTAGTGAGGAGCTGGTGGGGCTCTGCTGTGACCACCAGTAATATAGTGTAGTGAGGAGCTGGTGGGGCTCTGCTGTGACCACCAGTAATATAGTGTAGTGAGGAGCTGGTGGGGCTCTGCTGTGACCACCAGTAATATAGTGTAGTGAGGAGCTGGTGGGGCTCTGCTGTGACCACCAGTAATATAGTGTAGTGAGGAGCTGGTGGGGCTCTGCTGTGACCACCAGTAATATAGTGTAGTGAGGAGCTGGTGGGGCTCTGCTGTGACCACCAGTAATATAGTGTAGTGAGGAGCTAGTGGGGCTCTGCTGTGACCACCAGTAATATAGTGTAGTGAGGAGCTGGTGGGGCTCTGCTGTGACCACCAGTAATATAGTGTAGTGAGGAGCTGGTGGGGCTCTGCTGTGACCACCAGTAATATAGTGTAGTGAGGAGCTGGTGGGGCTCTGCTGTGACCACCAGTAATATAGTGTAGTGAGTAGCTGGTGGGGCTCTGCTGTGACCACCAGTAATATAGTGTAGTGAGGAGCTGGTGGGGCTCTGCTGTGACCACCAGTAATATAGTGTAGTGAGGAGCTGGTGGGGCTCTGCTGTGACCACCAGTAATATAGTGTAGTGAGGAGCTGGTGGGGCTCTGCTGTGACCACCAGTAATATAGTGTAGTGAGGAGCTAGTGGGGCTCTGCTGTGACCACCAGTAATATAGTGTAGTGAGGAGCTGGTGGGGCTCTGCTGTGACCACCAGTAATATAGTGTAGTGAGGAGCTGGTGGGGCTCTGCTGTGACCACCAGTAATATAGTGTAGTGAGGAGCTGGTGGGGCTCTGCTGTGACCACCAGTAATATAGTGTAGTGAGGAGCTAGTGGGGCTCTGCTGTGACCACCAGTAATATAGTGTAGTGAGGAGCTGGTGGGGCTCTGCTGTGACCACCAGTAATATAGTGTAGTGAGGAGCTAGTGGGGCTCTGCTGTGACCACCAGTAATATAGTGTAGTGAGTAGCTGGTGGGGCTCTGCTGTGACCACCAGTAATATAGTGTAGTGAGGAGCTAGTGGGGCTCTGCTGTGACCACCAGTAATATAGTGTAGTGAGGAGCTGGTGGGGCTCTGCTGTGACCACCAGTAATATAGTGTAGTGAGGAGCTGGTGGGGCTCTGCTGTGACCACCAGTAATATAGTGTAGTGAGGAGCTGGTGGGGCTCTGCTGTGACCACCAGTAATATAGTGTAGTGAGGAGCTGGTGGGGCTCTGCTGTGACCACCAGTAATATAGTGTAGTGAGGAGCTGGTGGGGCTCTGCTGTGACCACCAGTAATATAGTGTAGTGAGTAGCTGGTGGGGCTCTGCTGTGACCACCAGTAATATAGTGTAGTGAGTAGCTGGTGGGGCTCTGCTGTGACCACCAGTAATATAGTGTAGTGAGTAGCTGGTGGGGCTCTGCTGTGACCACCAGTAATATAGTGTAGTGAGTAGCTGGTGGGGCTCTGCTGTGACCACCAGTAATATAGTGTAGTGAGGAGCTGGTGGGGCTCTGCTGTGACCACCAGTAATATAGTGTAGTGAGGAGCTGGTGGGGCTCTGATGTGACCACCAGTAATATAGTGTAGTGAGGAGCTGGTGGGGCTCTGCTGTGACCACCAGTAATATAGTGTAGTGAGGAGCTGGTGGGGCTCTGCTGTGACCACCAGTAATATAGTGTAGTGAGGAGCTGGTGGGGCTCTGCTGTGACCACCAGTAATATAGTGTAGTGAGGAGCTGGTGGGGCTCTGCTGTGACCACCAGTAATATAGTGTAGTGAGGAGCTGGTGGGGCTCTGCTGTGACCACCAGTAATATAGTGTAGTGAGGAGCTGGTGGGGCTCTGCTGTGACCACCAGTAATATAGTGTAGTGAGGAGCTGGTGGGGCTCTGCTGTGACCACCAGTAATATAGTGTAGTGAGGAGCTAGTGGGGCTCTGCTGTGACCACCAGTAATATAGTGTAGTGAGGAGCTGGTGGGGCTCTGCTGTGACCACCAGTAATATAGTGTAGTGAGGAGCTGGTGGGGCTCTGCTGTGACCACCAGTAATATAGTGTAGTGAGGAGCTGGTGGGGCTCTGCTGTGACCACCAGTAATATAGTGTAGTGAGGAGCTAGTGGGGCTCTGCTGTGACCACCAGTAATATAGTGTAGTGAGGAGCTGGTGGGGCTCTGCTGTGACCACCAGTAATATAGTGTAGTGAGGAGCTGGTGGGGCTCTGCTGTGACCACCAGTAATATAGTGTAGTGAGGAGCTGGTGGGGCTCTGCTGTGACCACCAGTAATATAGTGTAGTGAGGAGCTGGTGGGGCTCTGCTGTGACCACCAGTAATATAGTGTAGTGAGGAGCTAGTGGGGCTCTGCTGTGACCACCAGTAATATAGTGTAGTGAGGAGCTGGTGGGGCTCTGCTGTGACCACCAGTAATATAGTGTAGTGAGGAGCTGGTGGGGCTCTGCTGTGACCACCAGTAATATAGTGTAGTGAGGAGCTGGTGGGGCTCTGCTGTGACCACCAGTAATATAGTGTAGTGAGGAGCTGGTGGGGCTCTGCTGTGACCACCAGTAATATAGTGTAGTGAGGAGCTGGTGGGGCTCTGCTGTGACCACCAGTAATATAGTGTAGTGAGGAGCTAGTGGGGCTCTGCTGTGACCACCAGTAATATAGTGTAGTGAGTAGCTGGTGGGGCTCTGCTGTGACCACCAGTAATATAGTGTAGTGAGGAGCTGGTGGGGCTCTGCTGTGACCACCAGTAATATAGTGTAGTGAGGAGCTGGTGGGGCTCTGCTGTGACCACCAGTAATATAGTGTAGTGAGGAGCTAGTGGGGCTCTGCTGTGACCACCAGTAATATAGTGTAGTGAGTAGCTGGTGGGGCTCTGCTGTGACCACCAGTAATATAGTGTAGTGAGGAGCTGGTGGGGCTCTGCTGTGACCACCAGTAATATAGTGTAGTGAGGAGCTGGTGGGGCTCTGCTGTGACCACCAGTAATATAGTGTAGTGAGTAGCTGGTGGGGCTCTGCTGTGACCACCAGTAATATAGTGTAGTGAGGAGCTGGTGGGGCTCTGCTGTGACCACCAGTAATATAGTGTAGTGAGGAGCTGGTGGGGCTCTGCTGTGACCACCAGTAATATAGTGTAGTGAGGAGCTGGTGGGGCTCTGCTGTGACCACCAGTAATATAGTGTAGTGAGGAGCTGGTGGGGCTCTGCTGTGACCACCAGTAATATAGTGTAGTGAGGAGCTGGTGGGGCTCTGCTGTGACCACCAGTAATATAGTGTAGTGAGGAGCTGGTGGGGCTCTGCTGTGACCACCAGTAATATAGTGTAGTGAGGAGCTGGTGGGGCTCTGCTGTGACCACCAGTAATATAGTGTAGTGAGGAGCTGGTGGGGCTCTGCTGTGACCACCAGTAATATAGTGTAGTGAGGAGCTGGTGGGGCTCTGCTGTGACCACCAGTAATATAGTGTAGTGAGGAGCTGGTGGGGCTCTGCTGTGACCACCAGTAATATAGTGTAGTGAGGAGCTGGTGGGGCTCTGCTGTGACCACCAGTAATATAGTGTAGTGAGGAGCTGGTGGGGCTCTGCTGTGACCACCAGTAATATAGTGTAGTGAGGAGCTGGTGGGGCTCTGCTGTGAGAAGGAACATGTAAGTCTGTGTTTAGTTGGATGGTGTATACCATGTGTATCCTGCACATACCACTAATAAAACTGGAAACTTTCTCTGTCCTGCGCTGGACTGACCTGGCTGCCACCAGTCACTCTTGGCCTGTCCTGGTCTGTCCTGGTCTGTCCTTTAACAGCCAGACAGGAGCAGAGCATGTGTTGTGAATGAACACATAAATAACGCCTGCTGAACTAAGATCCACCTGCTCCCCCCAGGGGCCCTTGAAATGTCCATCTCAGCCCTCAGACCTTGTGATGGAGCTGGCCCAAATGGGCACAATTTCAGATGGATGGGAGAGCGATTGTCCCCAAGGAAAAAAGCAATTCCTTTTAAGCATTGCTTTAGACAGGCTAATGTGATGCATCACTGTCTCCTCTCTCTCTGTGTGGTGTGTGTGTGTGTGTGTGTGTGTGTGTGTGTGTGTGTGTGTGTGTGTGTGTGTGTGTGTGTGTGTGTATCCGTACCCGCATGTGTGCATGTGTGCGTGTGGTGTGGGTGACAGTGTTCATTTTGGCACTCATTTCGATTTAGTCGTAGTCATTTTGACTAAATAAGTCAGTCAAATTTTCCGTCAGTTCAATACTGATTTAGACTATTGTCAAACTTACAAAAAACAGTGGGAAATTTTAGTCAACTATATTCCCTTTCATTTTAGTCACATCACATTTGCATTGCCTCATTAACCTCTAGTAAACAGAAATCACTGACTGCCATGTGCACAAACGTACATAACCTTGTCCTACCAACATATTGTTCTGCATACCACCCTATTCTCTTCACAACAGCAGAAATATGACAAACATGTATGAGAGCAGTATGGGTTTCACAGCATCATCGCCATCGTTATCCACGTTGTCATCAACGTTCCACAGATGCCGCAGCCACATCGGTGTCCAAAGTAGAATGGGCTAATGACTTTGAACGAGAGCGAATGACTGTTTCGAGACACTAAACCTCGAGTCCGAATCGAGTGCCAAATCCCCTGTGCTCGAGTCCGAGTTCCCTATGTTCAAGTTCGAGTCACCAATAGTCGAGTCACAAGTCCCTATGGCTTAATTCCCAGTGCTCGAGTCCTGGTCCAAGGCTACTGGTAATGTTACAAGGGTCATGTTCAGTTGCAGATAGAAATGACATGAATAGAGCCGCCATTATTTCTTATTATATGTCAGAGAGGCATATTTGTTCTACATGGCATATTTCTATCTGAATGTTCCAAAATGTTGTGTCCCGCTGAAGTTGGTAGCTATAGGTAGCTAATGAAGTAACACGACTGAAAAGGTGTAGCCTAAACAAATGGTTAACGATACGGTTCGCAAGTAGCCTAGTTTTAGAATGGCCCGTGATATGCGGCCTGCCAATGAACTTCAGAAAGAAAAAAATTTAGCCGCGGTATTACGGGTTCTATCTTTTGAACGGTAAGGGTTAGAATCAAGCCCTTTTCTCTGAGGAAAATAGGGAGGCTTGGCTACATTGGCTACAGAACCTGGCTATGAAATGCAGTGGGGAAAGTGGGAAGGTTATGTGAGACTACAAATTCAAAGACAGATTACTTTTCTATACTCAAGGGAGAGAAAAACAGCTAGACTGTTGTTTTACTATTAAACTCAATACTGTGAGCCAGAGCGGAACCTGTCTGCCCACACTCCTCCTCTTCTTCTTCTTTGGAATTCGGATGGCGGATCGCTGACAACTTTTAGGTGCATATACCGCCACCTACTGTACTGGAGTGTGAGGCCAGTCACAGCCTACCAACATTAAATTATCTTCATTAGTCCTGTTCCTCTATGAAATATAGCCCCAGACACCACCACTTACACTCAATAAAAACCCACTACCCCATTCCACTACTTTGCACCATGCCAACAGTCTGGGAGGACAGGAACCACCACTCAACACACCCTGTAGCTCTTCTGAAGTCAAATCTTGTATACCCAAATAGTTCTCTGCAGCTGCCACCACAACATATATTTTCTGTGATTTACGATATATTTTCTGTGATCTCTGCGGTACGGATGATAACCATTACTATGAACGCTAAGAAGCCAACCTTGATGAAGCATAAATCACTCGTTGGCCTATACCTCTGTGCTGGCACCAATCTACTACTCACTGTAATCCTCTCAGGATCCCGCACCCTTGACCCATCCTCCTCCACTTGCTTCACTGCCTCAGCATACGGCACTTCCTGCACTACTTTGACTCTGGCCACTCAATTGGTCTCTCTAGCACCGGACACTTCCGATCCCCAGCAACATGGACACCCCTACAGTTAACAAACACAACTTTATCCACCAAAACTCGACCATCCTTCCATGCCCTCCTGCACACTTACCACATCTCCTTCCTGCACACTGCTGCGACATGGCCATAAACGTTGCACCTGTTTTTTTCTGGGTCTATTTAGTCAGTTATAGTCTTGTCAATTGCCTCTGAGAAATAGGTGTTTGACAAATATTTTTGTCACTTTTTTGTTGAGGAAATGAACACAAGCATCACATCCCAAGAGTAGTCTTTGTAAAATCCTTTCCAAACATTACAATTCAAGTACTTCTCAGCATGGGTGTAATGGTATTCCTCTCTGTGTGTTTTCCCTGCACGGAGCCATGCATCATGTGTCACATGCATCACACACGCCAGCACACACGTCCTATCCCATCCACTCAGAGCAATGTGACACACAGGTCACCTCTGGGCAAATACGATGAATTGCATATCCTACTAAAAGTGCACAATTCTCAACATTCTCCTCTGGCATCACAGTGTGTTTTAAGACCATATCTCTCCTTCAAAATGAAATCTACTTGCAGCCTTAAGAGGCACCAAAAAATTGAAATATTGGACACCAGTCAACAAGGCAGATTAGTCTGACTCTGAGAGACATTCTTAATGGGTTCCTCAACAAAAGTCATTTGGTAAAGGACCATTTGGCACGACATTAAAAGATAAGAAAACAGTTATCTTAGCTGTTTCTTAACCCTTATCGAGAATTGAAGTGTTTGGCTGCCATGGCAAACAAACCACAGTCTGGAAAGCTTGAAGCATGACTTTTCAAATGGGGACATTTGTAACACATGACACAATGACAGAATCTATTTGAAGTAATACACTACATGACCAAAAGCTCGCAGTCGGCGTTCCAATTCATCCCAAAGGTGTTCGATAGGGTTGAGGTCAGGGCTCTCTACAGGCCAGTTCTTCCACACCGATCTTGACATAGACCTCGCTTTGTGCACGGGAGCATTGTCATGCTGAAACAGGAAAGGGCCTTCCCCAAACTGGTTGCCACACAGTTGGAAGCACAGAATTGTCTAGATTGTCATTGTATGTTGTAGCGTTAAGATTTCCCGTCTCTGCAACTAAGGGGCCGAGCCCGAACCCTGTAAAACAGCCCCAGACCATTATTCCTCCTCCACCAAACTTTACAGTTGGCACTATGCATTCAAGTAGGTAGCATTCTCCAGGCATCCTCCAAACCCAGATTCGTCCGTCGGACTGCTGGATGGTGAAGCGTGATTCATCACTCCAGAAAACGCGTTTCTACTGCTCCAGAGTCCAATGGCCGCGAGCTTAACACCACTCCAGCAGACGTTTGGCATTACACATGGTGTAAGGCTTGTGTGCGGCTGCTCGGCCATGGAAACCCATTTCATTTGCTGACATTGCTTCCAAAGGCAGTTTGGAACTCGGTAGAGAGTGTTGCAACCGAGGACAGATGTTTTTTATGCACTACGCACTTCAGCACTCGGCGGTCCTGTTCTGTGAGCTTGTGTGACCTACCACTTTGCAGCTGAGACGTTGTTGCTCCTAGACGTTTCCACATCACAATAACAGCACTTACAGTTGACTGGGGCAGCTCTAGCAGGGCAAACATTTGACTAACTGACCTGTTGGAAAGGTGACATTCTCACTCTAAAAATGAGGGGTTCGACAAAGGTTCTTCTAAGATCCTCAAAGTTCTTCGAAGAACCCTAGGATTCTTGCCACCGAAAATGGCCCCCAAAAGGTTCTTCCAAGAACCCCATAGGAGGTGGGGTTCAACGAGGAACCTCCTTAGTTGGTGGGGGTTCTTGCAGGAACCTAACTGCCCAACTGAAACATTTGGATTTGAAAGGACAGCAGCTGCAGGCACTTAACTGTAAACATTTAAAGTACTCCTCAATTTAAGGTAAGGTATGATCTAAATTCATACTGTTTTACGATGATACCCTCTTTCTTTTCACATTTGTGCAAATCTTTCTAAAACAGAAAATGGACGCAATTCAATGGATATCAACAAAGAGGTAAGAATATGTAGGCTATAAGAATATGTTGAAGGTGAGCTGTATTGGGTGCAGATGACTGAACAGACAAGGAGGCATACACATGTAAATTGGTATTGGTATGTTATGCAGATCACATTTACCCATCCTCCTTCCTTACCTCGTCAATGAATGTCCCATAGGCCTCTACATTATGGACAAGGTATGTGTATGAAAACCATTATCAAAACAGTTTTTTTCATTCACATTTACCACAAAAACCAAGGTATAAATACTGTGCATTTTTTGTTAATCATCTGTCTAATTACTATTTTTGGGATTCACAGACTTCACCCTCCCTACACCTCTGATGAATTTAACAGGAAATCTGTTCAATAACTATTGTCAGCAGCATACCACCCTGCATACCACTGCTGGCTTGCTTCTGAAGCTAAGCAGGGATGGTACTGGTCAGTTCCTGGATGGGAGACCAGATGCTGCTGGAAGTGGTGTTGGAGGGCCAGTAGGGGGCACTCTTTCCTCTGGTCTAAAGAAATATCCCAATGCCCCAGGGCCGTGATTGGGGACACTACCCTGTATAGGGTGCCGTCTTTCGGATGGGATGTTAAACGGGTATCCTGACTCTCTGAGGTCATTAAAGATCCCATGGCACTTATTGTAAGAGTAGGGGTCTTGTACCTGGCTAAATTCCCAAGCTGGCCCTCAAACCATCAAGGTCACCTAATAATCCACAGTTTACAATTGGCTCATTCATCCCTCTCCCCTGTAACTATTCCACAGGCCGTTGCTGCAAATGAGAACCTGTTCTCAGTCAACTTACCTGGTAAAAAATGAATTGTCATGACGTTGGCCTAGGTTTATGACAGTCATAAATCCCTTTTTCCTCTCTCTACCCTACAAAGATTACATTTGCAAAAACCTTGGTTAACAGAGATTAAAGAAGAAGTTACAGGTCTGTGAGAGCCAGAAATCTTGCTTGTTTGTAGGTGACCAAATACTTATTTTCCACCATAATTTGCAAATAAATTCATAAAAATCCTACAATGTGATTTTCTGGATTTTCTTTCTCATTTTCTGTCATAGTTGAAGTGTACCTATGATGAAAATTACAGGCCTCTCTCATCTTTTTAAGTGGGAGAACTTGCACAATTGGTGGATGACTAAATACTTTTTTGCCCCACTGTATGTATATATACAGTACTAGTCAAAAGTGTTGGGGTGCTGCATCAAATGACATGGCCTCCGCAATCAGCCGACCTCAACCCAATTGAGATGGTTTGGGATGAGTTGGACCGTAGAGTGAAGGAAAAGCAAGTCCTCAGCATATGTGGGAATTCCTTCAAAGACTGTTGGAAAAACGTTCCTCATGAAGCTGGTTGAGTGAATGCCAAGAGTGTGCAAAGCTGTCATCAAGGCAAAGGGTGGCTACTTTGAAGAATATATATATTTGGATTTGTTTAAGACTTTTTTGGTTACTACATGATTCCATATGTGTTATTTCATAGTTTTGAGGTCTTCACTATTATTCTACAATGTAGAAAATAGTAGAAATAAAGAAAAACACTTGAATGATTAGGAGCTTTTTAAACTTTTGACTGGTATTGTATGGTGTAATATAATATGGACACAATAATAAGCACTCCACCCGATTCAAAATGGTTGCTCTTTTCAAAACATTGAATAACTAAGTGACTGAAGTATTCCATTTGTGAGCAAAGTGTTGTGTGATGAGACTGTGATAGGTACCAGCCAGCCTACATGCACCTCATGTACCTTTACCTCCCCTGACAGCTGCCTGCATCATTAGTATGCATTAAAAAGAGCAGGTGATTCTGAATAAACCACATCCTCTCCTGCAACACCTTCAGATTCTCAATCCCCACTTAGGAATGTTTTCAATCGAGAAGCTACTGATAAATTATCAATTCATTATATTTAATTATCCTCTAAAAAAAAGTATATTTAATTACCACTAAAATTCCATGAAAAACAATAGAACGAAAAAAAAAATATATATATATGTATAGCTGCCTAGAGGTAGGTAAAAGGTGGTTTCTTCTCTCTGGCAGTGGCGAGCATGATGAAGAACTGTAGGCTACACGTGTGCAGTGCGGAGGCCAATCAGAGGCTTGGAAATGTGAATTGGGCCGAGTTGGAGATTATAATGCATTTAGGTTCTAGTTTATTGAGATGCATGAATACACATTAAAAGCTTGATATTATGGCTGTTTTCAAGAAGGTCCTACTCATCACTTATTATTACAAATAGAAAATCTCACAATTGTGCTGGTTAGGTAAAGTTAGATCAAGCTGAATCAATGTTGTTGCGAAATCCTGCACAGAGCCTTCACCGCTACAACATAATGATTCATTAGCGTGTTACATAACATACTGAATATAATGCCACAGCATAGTAGGGCTGTAACGTTACTGTTACACCAAAACACCTCCTCATTTCTAATGAGATTTTAGGATGGTTAGCTGAAGCTGAATAGTCTCCCCCAAAGAAATATAATGCGCTAAACTCAACAGAGTGCACCACTAGGCAGGATACATGCTTTGATTGTAACAAAATACAAGAAAGGCTAATAGTTAGTTAACACCATCTACTCTAATTCACCCATGAAACAGTAATTCAAACAGATCTAAATGCATATTCCCATGAAACTGATTGAGATCAATCAAATGATTGGCATGGAGATGCCGTTTGGACGTTTCACCAGTAAAACATGAAGAAGTATCATTCACGATTGACAGTGATAATGACCTATTTTGAAATGATGTATGCCTAACTTGGTGTTTGAGTGTATCAAAAAAAAAATGTGTGGGCATAGGCAGATGTTGCAATTGGAGGTGGAATTCATTGTATGCATAGTATATAATGATATGATTCAATACGCTACATCTGTCGGTACTTTGATTGAGGAAATGATGAGGTCACAAAGAAAAAAACGCACTCCCTCGCCAAAAGAATTTGCACAACACCACTGGTCGTAATCCCATGACTCTAGATGGAATCAAATCAAATCATATTGGTCACATACACATGGGTAGCAGATGTTAACGCGAATGTAGCAAAATTCTTGTACTTCTAGTTCCGACAGTACAGTAATATCTAACAAGCAATCTAACAAATTCACAACAACTACCTAATACACACCAATGTACAGGGATGAATAATAATATATAGGCAAGATGCAGTAGATGGTATAGAATACAGTATATACATATGAGATGAGTAATGTAGGATATGTAAACATTATTAAAGTGACGTTATTTAAAGTGAGTACTACCTTTATTAGGTCCATTTATTAAAGTAGCCAGAGATTTGAGTCTGTATGTTGGCCGCAGCCTCTCTATGTTAGTGATGGCTATTTAACAGTCTGATGGCCTTGAGATAGAAGCTGTTTTTCAGTCTCTCGGTCCCAGCTTTGATGCACCTGTACTGACCTCGTCTTCTGGATGATAGCGGGGTGAACAGGCAGTGGTTCAGGTGGTTGTTGTCCTTGATGATCTTTTTGGCCTTCCTGTGACATTGGGTACTGTAGGTGTTATGGAGGGCAGGTAGTTTGCCCCCGGTGATGCGTTGTACAGACCGCACTACCATCTGGAGAGCCATGCGGTTGAGGGCGGTGCAGTTGCCGTACCAGGCGGTGATACAGCCCGACGGGATGCTCTCGATTGTGCATCTGTAAAGGTTTGTGAGGGTTTTAGGTGACTAGCCAAATTTCTTCAGCCTCCTGAGGTTGAAGAGGCGCTGTTGTGCCTTCTTCACCAAGCTGTCTGTGTGGGTGGACCATTTCAGTTTGTCTGTGATGTATACGCCGAGGAACTTAAAACTTTCCACCTTCTCCTCTACTGTCCCATCGATGTGGATGGGGGGGGTGCTCCCTCTGCTGTTTCCTGAAGTCCACGATCATCTCCTTTGTTTTGTTGACGTTGAGTGAGAGGTTGTTTTCCTGACAACACTCCAAGTGCTCTCACCTCCTCCCTGTAGGCTGTCTCGTCATTGTTGGTAATCAAGCCTACCACTGTAGTGTCGTCTTCAAATTTGATGATTGAGTTGGAGGCGTGCATGGCCACACAGGGAGTACAGGAGAGGGCTGAGAACGCACCCTTATGGGGCCCCAGTGTGGAGATTCAGCGAGGTGGAGATGCTGTTTCCTACCTTCACCACCTGGAGGCGGCCCGTCAGAAAGTCCAGGACCCAGTTGCACAGGGCGAAGTCGAGACCCAGGGTCTCGAGCTTAATGATGAGTTTGGAAGGTACCATGGTGTTAAATGCTGATCTGTAGCCAATGAACAGCATTCTGCCCTATTGGCGATTGCATCGTCATTGGACCTTTTGGGGCGGTAAACAAATTGGAGAGGGACTAGGGTGTCAGGTAGGGTGGAGGCAATATGATCCTTGACTAGTCTCTCAAAGCACTTCATGATGACAGAAGTGAGTGCAACGGGGCGATAGTAATTTACTTCAGTTACCTTAGCTTTCTTGGGAACAGGAACAATGGTGGCCATCTTGAAGCATGTGGGCACAGCAGACTGGGATAGGGATTGATTGAATATGTCCATAAACACACTAGCCAGCTGGTCTGCGCATGCTCTGAGGAAATGGCTTTGGATGCCGTCTGGGCAAGCAGCCTTGCGAGGGTTAACACATTTGAATGTTTTACTCACGTTGGCCGCGTAGAAGGAGAGCCCACAGGCTTTGCTAGCAGGCCGTGTCAGTGGCACTGTATTGTCCTCAAAGCGAGCAAAGAAGTTGTTTAATTTGTCTGGGAGCGAGACGTCGATGTCCGCGACGGGGCTAGTTTTCTTTTTGTAATCCCTGATTGACTGTAGACCCTGCCACATGCGTCTCGTGTTTGAGCCGTTGATTTGAGACTCTACTTTGTCTCTATACTGACACTTTACTTGTTTGATTACCTTGCGGAGGGAATAGCTGCATTGTTTGTATTTGGTCATGTTTCCAGTCGCCTTACCATGATTGAAAGCGGTGGTTTGCACTTTCAGGTTTGCGCGAATGCTGCCATCAATCCACGGTTTCTGGTTAGGAAAGGTTTTAATAGTCACACTGGGTACGACATCTCCGATGCACTTGCTAATAAACTCGCTCATGACTCTGGATGTAATCCCATGACTCTGGATGTAATCCCATGACTCTGGATGTAATCCCATGACTCTGGATGTAATCCCATGACTCTGGATGTAATCCCATGACTCTGGATGTAATCCCATGACTCTGGATGTAATCCCATGACTCTGGATGTAATCCCATGACTCTGGATGAGAAGGTTGCGTGTTCAGTGGTAGAGACTTTTTTGCTTTAAAATGTTTGGTTTTAATTGTTGGTTTTAACCCTATCTGAAACCTTAACCATTCTGAATGAATGCCTAAACGTAATGTTTTAAGCCTATCCAAACCTAAACCCTTAACTTCAAAACACATTTTAGTTTTGGAGAAATAGAAGGATGCTGAAATTTGATGTTGGATAAACGTCAGAATATGAAGTCAAATCGGTAAAACTGTGAGATCCTGTGGGGAAACAACAACCAAGGGAAATCACCATGATGTAGAAGTGCCTTTTAAACAATAGTGGGAAACAAAAGCAGTCGCTAGCATCTCTCCATGTTGTTGTATTATTCTGCTAGGAAAGGTGATGCCTTCTATCACTGAGTGCTGTCTGTTAGTCTGTCAATCAGATAACAATAACAACATGGGAGGATAAAACCCCTGCAGCATAGTGCTGGAAAATGGATTACATCCCAAATCCCCAGGGAGAGGCTTAAAGCTCCTCTAAACAGGAAGTAGAGTGTTAAAAGTACTGTACACGACTGATCTGACCTCAGCTCAGTGTCTGGCCTTTTCACATAGAACATCCCTGTGTATGTTGTTTAACCATCCACACACGTCACCAATGCTTTATCCTTAAAGTACCTTAATGTATACTGCATACCCTATAGAAAGTGTGTACCTTCTCAAAGATGTCAGCACACAAGAAAATAATATTATGGGGAAAATAGGACTGAACTGCTCGAAAGGTTACCAAATGACTTCTTCTAACATGACAAATTCAAGCCCGATATCAAATGAGAAAATGACAATGTTTTCTGTGAAGAATTACTGGTGCAGTCAAACAGTCTCATCCTCCAGCCCGCTGCTTTCATCAATACGTTTGGTGGTGATGATGACACTTGTTCTGGTGCTGTGTGTGACTTTGAAAAAAACAATTATAATAATGAAACCGGTCTTTGGACTGGTGTGTCTGTGAGAACCAGGGGGCTAGGTTGTGTCTCTCTTGCTATATTTAGTCAGACAGAACAGACAGCGGGCTGAAGGAGATGAGAGGAGACAGTCTTGGCTGATTGGGTATGACAGTGTTCTCCCCCCCTTGTCCCCCTCTATGCCAGCTAGACAACTCAGCTCTACGTGCACAGAGAAGCGTACACATGCATGGTGACATAAGCCCGGGTTAGTAATGTACACGGCATGGTGTCAGAAACAGAGGGAGATGTGAAATGACACCTCTGGTTCTTTAGTGTACCGTACACTGTACACAAATAGAGGAATGTGCAAAATGACATCTCTAACCTCAGTTTACCCAACACAGAGGAGGGGCTCACACATCAGTGGGTTTTCACAGAACATAATTACAGAATCAAATGCAAATCTTTTAGACTTTCATCTGCTGAATTTATGCTAGACGCTGAATCCATGCTAGACACTGAATCCATTGGGTTGGGTACACTGGGCCACTAGAGGGCATACAACCACAGGCAAAGTCACAGTATTCACCACCATACAACACCCTTATATAAACCACTTTGCCTGAAGTGTAATATTGTGACATATGTCTCAACAAATTAACAGTTTATGCTCATTTAGACATGCATTGAAAGAGATAATTTGGCAACAAGCATGATACATTTTTTTCCCTGTGAAACCAATTCCAAGGATCAGTATCCTTCCTTGAGATATAGGTTGTGGTTATCTAAACCTTGGGCCCTGTGGCCTGTATTTATAGTGAGTGTATCTGCAGAAGTAGCCTGCCTGTGTGAAGGCTCTCTCTCCGGGCTAAGCTGAGTCATGGATGGCCCTGGCTGAAGCTCAGAGTCCAGAGATGAGGATTTAGTCTAATGAACAGAGTCACAGTGGAGCAAAGTTATATTTCTAAGATAGCTGTTGGGATGGTGTAAATAAAACTAGGCTGCATTTACACACTGCAATGGATATTCCAACCCTGAGATCGGCTTTGCTCTTGCTGTGTGCTGTCTAACCAATTGCTTTGCTATGTAGGCCTAAGGTGGCAGGCATTTCAGGAGGAGAGTCAAAGTCCAAAAGTAGTACATTTTTTTGGACTATCTTACATGAGAACTAGCTGCCTTATGTTCTGTTCAGTTTGAGAAGTAGAGCACAAAGATGAGGAGAACCGAAGGTCAAATTTGATAGCTTGCTACTTACTAATATAAATTGTTTTATTAAAAACAATATTTTTCTTGCCCCTGATTTATTTATCAGCAGTATTGACCTCACAATAAACCAGATTCAAGGAATTTACATTGTGGTGCTATAACTTGAAGCAGCAGTAGCGGCAAAATCAATCGGAAAAGGACAACTCATGGTGCTGAAAGTGGGCAAAATCGAGTAAGCATAATTAATTTAAACTGTCTTCATTTTAATTAGACTTTACTAACCACAAGAGGGCTTTGTGTTGGAGACTATTTCTTACTATTTAAGAAATAAAAGTTAGGCATATCTGTTTGAAAGACGAAATGAGGCTATATGCTGCTTTATCCATAGATTTGTCTGTAAATTCCTCCACCCACCATGCACTCTTTAAATAGCCTACCTCTATGTCAATAAAGGGCTGTTAAGTTAAAACCAAGACTCGAAATTGAGGGGGTATGAGAGGGTTAGTTTAGGTTAGTTTAAGAATAAGTAAATAAAAAGTATCCTGTTATATAAAGGGATCTAAAACAGTGCGTTGGTCCGCAAAGCATTATGCTAGAAACAAGCTGTAAAATACCCGGGAAAGACTCCGATGCATATGAGGATATCATTGTTTCGTTTATTTGACATTGAGGCTTCAATAGCCGGAGAAGAAGAAAAAAAGTAATTTGCTTGGGAAGTAATCTAATTCTGTCGCTATCAATTTATTAAGCAATTCACTTGCTGTACAATAGAAGATGTTTAAACCCAGACAGCTTTTGGGGAAACACTTTCTCTCGTTGGGTTAAGCCACGGAATAAGAGTAGCCAGCAGTTAAAGCGGCATCGGTAGGCCTACTCTGTCTGGGGTGGAAAGGTAGGCCTACTCTGCCTGGGGTGGAAAGGTAGGCCTACTCTGCCTGGGGTGGAAAGGTAGGCCTACTCTGCCTGGGGTGGAAAGGTAGGCCTACTCTGCCTGGGGTGGAAAGGGTAGTAGGTAGTACCTATGATAAAAATTACAGACCTCTACATGCTTTGTAAGTAGAAAAACCTGCAAAATCGACAGTGTATCAAATACTTGTTCTCCCCACTCCAGGCCTACTCTGTCTGGGGTGGAAAGGTAGGCCTAACTTTTGACTTTTCATATTTAACTACTTGCAAACAGGTACAGTTTTGTTGCAAAAAAGACACACTGTGTGCTATCAAAATTAATGCGTTGCCATGTAACGCTTACAGGACGAAGAACAGTTTCTAAAACTGCATAAGGCTCTGATCTGTCCAAGTGAGGGTAAACATGTTCTCTGCTATCCACTTTGTTCTAATTATTATTTTGGGTATAGGGGAGGCTAAATTGTTATTTTTTCAAGTGTTCAGGGAGGGTTTAGGAAAAATATATTTTGCTGAAGGGAGGGCCATACATTTTCATTTCAGGGAGGTCCAATTTTCTCCATATAACACTTATTATAAATAACATTCACTCACTTAGTTATAGTTGTTTCAAAATATGTAGATTTTGCTTTTAAATGATTTAGTTTCAGAAAACATGCGTGGGAGGCAGGAGCCTCTCCTGCCAGTTTACCAACCAACACAGGATTCCAACTAATTACTGCTATTCCTTTTAAAGGATTTTAGAGAGGGACACAGATTGAGGGGGTCCAGCTGTCTCTGTGACACAAGTACTCCCTCTAAGACCTAGTTTGACAACAAGTCACGTCAAAATGTGGATCACCATGACAATATGTATATGTGACATCAGTAGATTTATAATTGAACACATTTCTGAAGATTTTACACTATTGTGGAGAGATGTACTGCTTGGATTCTTTACATACGATAGAAGTAATTAATTTCATTATTTCATTATTCTTTTTGCCAAATTTCACATTCACAAATGTAAATTTACAAACAAAAAAACACATTTTCTTACCCTACAAAAATAAATTGAACTGTATTTTAAGACAGTTAAATACTCTACTAACAAAAAAGCTGTTAGAATTGTAAGTGTATATATGTCCCTTAAGGTCCTTGTGTAATTGTAATGTAATTGTGTACCCCCTAGCGCGATTGTCCATTGTATATAATCTATATATACTTGTGTTCCCTCGTGTACTTTCTGTATTGATTTGTTGTTGATAAAAATATTTTTTTTTTTATAAATACATTTAAAAAATGTTGTGAGTTCTTCACAGGAATATTCAGAGTACTATTCAAATCTGGCAGAAGCAGCAGGAATGATAAAAGCAAGAGTTTCTAACTATTTTCAAGGAAAGTAGCTGTTGGTTGCTCCGTTTGTCGCTAGAAGTCGCAAGATGACGTCATTACACTTACGCTGTCCCTCAGTCTCTCATGCAATGACAAATTCTCCAAAGTAAAAAATATAATGTTTGAAGGAGAACAAAAAGGAACCGATTAAATAATTAGACAGCACAGAAAAAAAATGTAAGGTAGATAACTTTTTTCGAAAATGTTTTTTTTTTACTTAAAAAAATATGATTATTTATGCCTTGGAGAGCTGTGGTGCCATTTAACAACAAGTACCGGATTTAATACATTCGCTCCACTCGCTGCAGCAACGTGGAGAGGACAAGAGGCTAGAGGGGAGAGAGGCTAGGGAGGGAGCAGAGAGTGACGGGGGAAGGGGCGCAAGTGACCGCTGCACACACACGCGGAGCCTCAGAGAGGGAGCAGACTGCAGAGCAATAAGTAGATGGTTCACAGACTGGCACTCTCTTTTATCTAAATTCTCAATCCCTTCAGGGTGTTTGCAATCACTCTACTCTACATAACTTCATATTTGCCATTGCTGCGGGATATAGGATGGAAATAGACACAGCTAAATGTGACAAACTCCACTATTGGTATTGTGATATGAATTGACATGAGCCTTCATAAGCATTACATAACATTGAGCAAACACAGAGGGGTGAATCATGGTTCCACAGTAAATGCTAATCAGCCCAAACAGCATGAGGAGAACTAATCACTGACTGTCTTTATTGTATGACTCAGTATTAATGCGAATGTCTTCAGGTAGGGACTGTCACTGACCTACATAACTCACAGGGAAGACAGACAGAGAGAACTAGACTGGTCACAGAGCAGATGGAGGTGGCAAAACAACAAAACATTTATCTGCTATTGGAAGTAAACTGTCTACCTGAGAAATAAAAACTGGCAGTCTGGCACCATTATGGAAAAGTAGAGAAAATCAAGCTAGCATTTTAGCAGCATATATTGCTAATCAAATTCCACGTTTCTGATATAGTTGTCTACCGTGTACCATGGGCCAATCAAAGGTGTTAACACAATGTTCAAACATCGGTACTTGGTGAATTTTAAACTGACGTTTTCAGGTCTGTCCCAAGTAAAGTGGTTCAACAAATACCCTTATCAATATGCGCCTATGCACAGGAAATGCATTGCTATTTCCACACGCCAAAACAATAGAACATTCCTTTCTATAGCACAGACAAAGGGAAACTCACCAGATTTTCTTTGGTCTTCCGATTCGGAAAGGTGAGCAAGGCATGTTGGTATCTTGTGTTTTTATTGTTCTTGTCTAGAGGTTAACTGATAAACACCAAGCTTCTTTACAAGATCTCAAAACTGTATTTTGCAGGTTTTAGCAGATTAACTTCCTGCAACAAGTCCTCTTTGTGGGCCTACAAAATAAACAGCACTTTCTGGGAGACCTCTGTCCAAGCCTGCAACGTACATGCAGCCACATGATTCTCCTTGGCTTTGTTAGTGGTTTGTTTTTTTCCACAGAGAGATGTTGGGAAAGGTCTTTGAGGTTCTTTTGAAAATGACTCACCTCCACCTATTGTTTTTCAGCTGAATATATTGAAGGAAAGCTGATAGCAGGTACAACCTGCGTCATTCAATTTTAAACTTTTCTCCGTTTTAGCATTGATTTAATCCCAATTGGCCATGCAGACCATTCTAAGACTGCTATTGAGCTCTAAATTACATTCAGCTAATAAGTATTACTATAGAAATGTAAAAAACCCTGTATTCCCAAATTGTCTTACAGTATCAGGAAGAATGTTCTGCAGTATCAGGAAGCGGTCCTACTCCCCTCTATTCTAATCTCCTCCTGTGTTCCAGGTAGTGCTGAGTAATGCAGGCCTGGTTTCGACCAGACAGAGAATGGATGCTCCTGAGTGAGTACTCCCACAGGGACTAAGCAGAGAGCCTCTGTCCTTGTGCGGTGACACAGCGAGAGAGAGAGGGGTGGAGGTCGGGCTGACATCCAGTGCAACCCTTCAACCTCCAGGACAGCCAGGGAGAGTTGAGCTCCATCTGCTCCTGTCCGTGTGTCTGCAGTGTCAGTGCCAGGCTCCACATGCCACTCAGCAGCAGAACAGAGCCGTAGCCTTACTTCGCCTGCGCCACCCTGTCAACACTGCAGAACAGTTAGGCAGTGCCTTTACTGTGATAATGGGACTTGGGAAGGGGAGTGCGGCAGACCGGCTGGGCAGGACGGTGTCCCATGCTGCTCTCCCTCTATCAGTGGCTCGTGTATTACTTTACTCAGTCTGTGGGATCTCAAGTGAAACTGTTCAAGTTCTTATCATAGAGGCGTCATAGAGGCAGGTGTCATGACCATAGGGGGCACAAGGTCATGTGCCCCCTCAGATTTGTCCTGTTTAAAATTATCCAGGTATTTCAGATGTTCAATTAATTACTAAACTTCCTTTTCAAGTGCAGGTTTTATAATTATTTATCAAAATATCTATAAGCTGTATTGCAGAGGTGCCACACTGACTGAACCAAGCAAAGAGTACACCTCCCCTATTTTCCCTAGCAAGTGGTTCTTTGTGCATGTGACAAATAAAACTTGAAACTTCCTTCCAAGGAGTGACAGTATCGTCAGTGGAGGAGGAGAGAGAGTGTAGAGTGATACCAGCTCCATACAAACACACAGCATTTGATTTTAGCTGTCGATGATGGGCAGGATTCGCAGGAGGTATATTTGTAAATTAATTGTTTGTAAATGAATCAAGCTATGTAGCCTATTTAAGCCTTCTTGGTGAATAAATACAACCAATATGCTTTATTGTTTCTCTGTAATACTAGCCACCTAGCAATTTTCTGAAGTTGGCTTTAGCTAGCCAGCTAGATAGGTTTCCAATATCCCAACCTGATAACTAGCTACCAAGCCATTTCAGGCTATCAATAAAGTAGCATGTCTAGTAGCATCCACATGTTCATCTGACTCCCTTTAACCCTAATTTGCTCCAGGGGCACTGTACTAACTACTATGACTGACTGTGTAAAACAACACATTTCATTGCACCTATCCAGTGTGAGACAATAAAACATATTATTCACTGCTCAAACAAGATACACTGTTTACAAATAATAACCAATCATAAAGCTTCAAATGTTTAAATATAGCTATTTAAACCAATCAAACGCCAGGCACACAGCCAATCCCTTTTCATGCAAACATTCCCTCAGAACTGTGAGCTAAGTAATGGCATGAGCTAGCTAGCAAGAACAACAACAATGGAATTCGGTGTAACTGAATCTTTCTTTGACAAAAAACAAATGATGAAAATGATCAACCACAACCAGAAGATGATGATGACACTTTCGGAGATGCTGCTACAGATCCATCTCCTCAGAAAAAGAAAAAGCTCTACATGTTCCGAGAGGGGTAGCTTTGCGAATTCAAGTAGCTAAGGAGGGAACAAATTAGCAACACAATGTTCTGTGAGTACTGTCGAAAGTGTGGAGTAATATCAGCAGGAAGACTTATTTTGCCACTGGCCACAGCAACCTAAACCACGAGTCGTTGCTAAAACATTACTTAAGCCAAAAGCACATCAAGTGCATCGGGACAGGGGCTGGAGCAACATCGCTACGTCTACTAGCTACCAGAAGTATTTGACAGGCAACAGGTGACAGCCCAAGCTGGTCAACAGGCAGAGCTAGAGATGACATTTTACACAGCTTACTGCATTACCAAAGAGTAGATGGCTTTTACCAAATTCAGACCCATGTTACTCACCCAGAAAAAAACATTTATGACAAATCAACTCCACATTTGGAAACGTGATGTCCTGTGCAAACATCATTGCTACTATACGGGAAGGGTTAGTGTTATCCCGGTTCCTTAGGACGTCCAAACCCTAAAAGCTAGTTGATTTATTAGCTACATTCTAGATCTAAGAAATGGATTAGTCATTGTGAGAGGAGACTCAAGTCAGCTTGTTGCTTGTCAGCTTGTTGCTTTTTTACAACATTCATTTTATTACATAGTTTTGTATTATGTTTATTATTATTATCTGTTCGCTAAATGCAGTAATGTATAACAGTTTGCAGTTGCACTTTTAAATACAATAAAAGTTATCTTTTAATCACCTATATACATATTATTTGCACTTTTGAATACAATCAATCTTCTGTTTTGTACGTTACATTTGTCTGTCCAAAACTAATAATGTATGGGTGCGTTCGTAAATTCACTCTGGAGTGCCAGAGAATGCTCAGTGTGTGGTCTGGGCATTCCTAAATTCAGAGCTTTGTCAGATGGCTCTCGGAGCGTTTAGAGCGCACACTGGACGCTCTGACCGAGGAGTAGGGTTGATCCGAGCGTTCTGACCTCACAACGGCAGTCTAACTGGCTAAAGTTAGCTAGCTATTTCCAGACATAAATTAGAGAACACCCCACTCTAACCATTTTACTCACCGTAGCAGAGCTGGTTAGGCTGTTTTCATGTCATCCAGAGCGTTGGTGACTAACTGTGCTTCTGTCAACAATTTAATTATGCTTTTTTTGCCAATGTTTACTGACACTGGCCATATTCAACGGGTGTTGAACGTTCCTAAATTCATCAGTTATTCTGTGCTCTGGCACACTCAGACGAGAGTGCTCTGAAATCGGAGTAGATAGCCAGAGTGAATTTATGAACACGCCCTAAATAAATAGGTTTGTTGTTGCACTTTTGAATACAATTATTAAAAGTAGTTTTTATTCTGTCTTTCCCACTCTCTTGTGATGCGTTCTACATAATCAAGGTAACAACTGATGGAAATTGAGAATGATAGGACAGTCATTTTCAGTAAAAATAGTTTTTTTTTTCTGGTGCTCCTAAATTTTGTCTGGTGCTCCTTACTTTTTGAAGTTAGGCACAACCGTGCTATCAATGAGAAAAGTTCATTTAGAGCCCTGCCTGTATGTATCCTTCACATACAATAAGTTGTCCTTAAGTTGCAGTGTAACTGATACTACATGACGCAGAATCAGAAGAAGAGGAACTCACCATATGCTTCTGGCCCTGGAGAAAGTCTTGTCCACTCTGAAAAGAAAGAGAGAGGTGAGAGTTAGTCTAGCTGCTGCCTCTATTATCCATTTACTGTAATAATGTTTAATACTGTCCTTGTGATCCACAGTTATAGAATAGATGTCTAAACTGACATTTGTACCAATGCTGCTTCTCACAATCCAGCTTTCTCAATCTATTTTAATCAACCACTGTAATGTGGGGTAACCCAAGAGACAAGAGCACTGGCACCAACATGAATAGTTAATGTTTTTTTGTTTTCTAACAAAGAGAGACAGTGCTATACATAAGGTCTTCTATTGATCTCACAGGGAGTACAGCAGTCTGCTTGGCTACACAATACATTGCTTTTAAGTTTGAGCTGAGAAAAAGGATGGTGTACAGCACTACTTCAGTTCAGTAAACATGGCCATTTCAGCTCAGTGCTGTAAACACTATAATACAGAAAATGTGTTGGGGAGTAGCAGTTACTCTAAATAACTAAGTGGCACTTGTAGGGATCGGTGCCAGTCCTGCATTTCCTGACACACAAACTCCACTTGTTCCATTACTGAATGCAGGTTGCACCCGTCTTTCAAACAAAGCATGCTCGCATGACCAGGACTTCCTAAAGACCTCCTGAGCTTCATGTGACTTTTTGAAACCAGTGGTGTTCATATGGCTCTAGTCATATGATCAAATGATACACCGTGGATGTGAATTAAATCAACTGCCAGCCTGTGATTCTCAATTTATGTCAGCAGATGGTACAATGGGACTTGGTACACAAACACATTTTTTGATCTGGCCCAGTCTTGCTTTTGGACTCCTACAGTCTATTCTCCAGGACCTCCAGGACTAGCATGACTAAGGGGTTGGTGCTCTGTAGTGATTGTTGGGAACTAGTGAGTGGGATGTTTAAGATGTCTAAACGACCTCCTACAGCTGTCTCTTCTACTGTGGATCTGATCTCACGCTAATGTTTCCCCCCCTACTGGGATGACAGTCCATGATCAGATGTCCAGGGTCACATCCCAAATGGCACCCTATTCCCTATATAGTATGCTACTTTTCACCAGGGCCCATATGACTGGACAAAAGAAGTGGACTATGTAGGGAATAGGGTGCCATTTTGGGACTTTTTTGGGACTCCACCCAGACTCCCAGTGGAGTTTCAGGAATCCAGGCCTCTTACTCATCTTTCCATGGATCTCTGTCTATTCTGTCACCAGGAATCGTCTGCATTTTCTATGGACTCACAACCCAACTTACATCCCAGGACTCCCAGTACCATTATTGGAAATAGGGCTGGTATGAACATTCTGAGGGTTGACCTCTTTGCATCACAAGATAGGCCTAAAATGCCTTCAAAAAGTATTCACACCCCTTGACTTTTTCCACATTTTGTTGTGTTACAAAGTGGTATTAAAATGTCAGTTTTTTGTCAAAGATCTACACAAAATACTCATGTCAAAATGGAAGAAGAATTACATTTTTTTTTTAAATGAAATGGTCAAATAAAACACAAATATATTTTATTAGATAAGTATTCTACCCCCTGAGTCAATACATGTCAGAATCACCTTTGGAAGCCATTACAGCTTTCTGGGTAAGTCTCTTAAGAACTTTGCCAACCTGGATTGTACAATATTTGCCCATTATTCTTTTTAAATTATTCAAGCTCTGTCAAGTTGGTTGTTGATCATTGCTAGATAGTCATTTTCAAGTCTTGCGATAGATTTTCAAGCCGATTTAACTAGGCCACTCAGAAACATTCAATGTTGTCGTGGCAAGTAACTCCAGTGTATATCTGGCCTTGTGTTTTAGGTTATATTCCTGCTGAAAGATGGAGTTGTCTGATGGAAAGCAGACTGAACCAGGTTTTCATCTAGGACTTTGCCTGGGCTTAGCTCTATTCTTTTTCTTTTTATCCTCAAACTCCCTAGTCCTTACAGATGACAAGCATATCCATAACATGATGCAGCCACCACCATGCTTTAAAATTTGAGGAGTTGTATACAGTAATGTGTTGTATTGGATTTGCCCCAAACATAACACTTTGTATTCAGGACAAAAAGTACATTTCCTTGCCACATTTTTTTCAGTATGACTTTGTTGCTAACAGGATGTATGTTTTGGAATACTTTTATTCTGTACGGGCATCCTTCTTTTCACTCTGTCAATTAGATTAGCATAGTGGAGTAACTACAATGTTGTTGATCCATCATCAGTTCTCCTATCACAGCCATTTAACTCTGTAACTGGTTTAAAATCCCCATTGGCCTCATGGTGAAATCCCTGAGGGGTTTCCTTCCTCTCTGTCAACTGAGTTAGGAAGGACGCCTGTATCTTTGTAGTGACTGGGTGTATTGATACCCCGTCCAAAATGTAATTAATAACAAATGGATGTACAATGTCTGCTTTATTTTTTAAAATATATATATATATATTTTTTTTTACATATCTACCAATAGGTGCCCTTCTTTGCGAGGCATTGGAAAACCTCTGGACTGTCATTGAATCTGTGCTTGAAATTCTGCCCCTTCACTTTTACCAAATTTTGTTACGTTACAGCTTTATTCTAAAATGGATTAAAATAAAAAAAAATCCTCATCAATCTACACACAATACCCCATAACGACAAAGTAAGTATTCAGACCCTTAGCTATGAGAGCTCAGGTGCATCCTGTTACCATTGATCATCCTTGAGATGTTTATACAACTTGATTGGAGTCCACCTATGGTAAATTCCTTTCATTGGATATGATTTGGAAAGTCACACATCTGTCTATATAAAAGGTCCCACAATTGACAGTGCATGTCAGAGCAAAAACCAAGCCATGAGGTTGAAAGAATTGTCTGTAGAGCCCCGAGACAGGATTGTATCGAGGCCCAGATCTGTGGAAGGGTACCAAAACATTTCTGCAGCATTGAAGGTCCCCAAGAACACAGTGGCCTCCATCATTATTAAATGGAAGAAGTTTGGAAACACCAAGATTCTTCCTATAGCTGGCCACCCGGCCAAACTGAGAAATCGGGGGAGAAAGGCCTTGGTCAGTGAGGTGACCAAGAACCCAATGGTCACTCTGACAGAGCTCCAGAGTTCCTCTGTGGAGATGGGAGAACCTTCCAGAAGGACAACCATCTCTGCAGCACTCCACCAATCAGGCATTATGGTAGAGTGGCTAGACGGAAGCCACTCCTCAGTAAATGACACGACAGCCCGGTTGGAGTTTTCCATAAGGCACCTAAAGACACTCAGACCATGAGAAACAAGATTCTATAGTCTGATGAAACCAAGATTGAACTCTTTGGCCTGATTGACAAGAGTCACATCTGGAGGAAACCTGGCACCATCCCTACGGTGAAGCATGGTGGTGGCAGCATTATGCTGTAGGGATGTTTTTCAGTGGCAGGGACTGGGAGACTAGTCAGGATCGAGGGAAAGATGAACAGAGCAAAGTACAGAGAGATCTTTGGTGAAAACCTGCTCCAGAGCGCTCAGGACCTCAGACTGGGGTGAAAGTACACCTTCCAACAGTACAACAACCCTAAGCATACAGCCAAGACAACACAGGAGTGGCTTCGGGACAAGTCTCTGAATGTCCTTGAGTTGCCCAGCCAGAGCCCGGACTTGAACCCGATTGAACATGTCTGGAGAGACCTGAAAATAGCTGTGCAGCGACGCTCCCCATCCAACCTGACAGAGCTTGAGAGGATCTGCAGAGAAGAATGGGAGACACTCCCCAAATACAGGTGTGCCAAGCTTGTAGTGTCATACCCAAGATGACTCAAGGCTGTAATCGCTGTCAAAGGTGCTTCAACAAAGTACAGAGTAAAGGGTCTGAATAATTGTGTAAACATTTCAGTTTGTTTTTAATAAATCTGCAAACATTTATAAAAATCGGTTTTCACTTTATAATTACCTGGTATTGTGTGTAAATTGATGAGGACATGTTTTTTTATTTGATCAATTTTAGAATAAGGCTGTAACATAAATTTTGAGGGAAAAAGTCAAGGTGTCTAAATACTTTCCGAATGCACTGTACAGCATGTGTTGGGTACAGAGATGGGGTAGTGTTTCAAAAATCATGTTAAACACCATTATTGCACATGCAACTTATCTGATTTGTTAAGCAACTGTTTACTACTGAAGTCATTTAGGCTTGCCATAACAAAGAGGTGGAATACTTATTGACTCAAGACATTTCAGCTTTTCATTTCTAAAACATAATTCCATTTTGACTTACACACAATCTACATTTAATCCATTTTAAATGCAGGCTGTAACACAACAAATTGTGGAACAATTCAAGGGTACTTTCTTTCTGAAGGCACTGTGTATATCACTTGAGCCAGACTTGTTTATTTGTACAAACTGCAAGCAAAAACAAACAAATCAATCAATGTCATGCACACCGTTTTCACCTTCAGCCTTGTCTATAGGCTCAATCTTTCAGCAAAACAAAGGTTTTTCAAAGATGAATGGACACAACAGTCATTTTCCACTGGAAATACTGCACTAACTGTAAGTCACTCTAGCTAAATGACTAAAATGCATGTAAATATAGACATGGTTGATTGAAATACTGATGTCACGGAATAGAATACAGTGTTACTTCCACTGTAACGATGTGCGCTGAGAGTCAGGAAGCAACTTCATGGAGTGAGTGATTTAATCAATAAACAAAACATAATACGAAACACGAACAATGCACAGACATGAAACAGAAACAATAATAAAGAAACCAAAGAGTTACATATAGGGCAGGTAATCAAGGAGGTGATGGAGTCCAGGTGAGTGTCATTATGTGTGTAACCATGGTGACAGGTGTGCACCATAATGAGCCTGGTGACCTAGAGGCCCGGAGAGGGAGCACACGCAATATCCACAGCCTTATTTAATCATGTACTGATATTTTGTTCTGTTTGAGGAAAGACCCTTGTGGTCACTTTACAGAACTAATAAAATCCTTAAAGCAACTACCTCTTTCTCAGAATATACTGCCTCGCCTCCCGCGTGGCGCAGCGGTCTAAGCCTGGGTTCAATCCCTGGCTGTGTCACAGCTGGCCGCGACTGGGAGACCCATGAGGCGGCGCACAATTGGCCCAGCATCTTCCGGGTTAGGGGAGGGTTTGGCCGGCCTGGATGTCCTTGTCCCATCGTGCTCTAGCGACTCCTTGTGGCCGCCCAGGCCTATGCACGCTGACTTCGGTCGCCAGTTGTACAGTGTTTCCTCCGTCACATTGGTGCAACAGAGTCGCATGGCTCTCTACCTTCGCCTCTCCCCAGTCCGTACGGGTGTTGCAGCGATGAGACAACACCGTAACTACTAATTGGATATCAAGAAATTGGTACAAAAATAAAAGAATGAAAGAAAATACAGCCTCACTGAGGGGAAAGGGACAATAATCCACAGGGGTAATTTGAATGGTAAAGGTACTTTCACTAATCACTGTCCTTCTCATTCTTAAAGGAGGACTATTGTCATGTTGTGACAATAGTCCTGAGGGTGCTGTATGCCTGACATGTGTGCTGTAGTTATAACATTGTATACAGTACAAAAAATACATACATTTCCTTTGGTAGAATAAATGATTTTAAACTGCTTGGAAGGAGTAAGCATTAACTGCATCGGGATATTATGTTAAGAATTGTAGTGCAGGCTTCATGAGCATCACAAGCATAATATTTTCTAATCTTTAAAAATTGTGGGTCCCACCCATTCTCAGGTTGCCTGGAATTCCCATAAAATGAAATCAAGCCAGGGTGCGGCTAGATTCTTGGTCAATGCAGGCTCCAACCTAAAATACCTGCTGGGAATATGTTCTGTCCTGTTCTATTTTCCATCAGAAAGGGGGTTGCTCAGCTTAACAATGTGAGGAGACGAACATGGGTTGCAAGCTAGTGTAAACATAAGCTTTGGTTCACTTCAAAACAAGACTCTGACCTCTCTCTAAACACTAAGCTACACACTGTCAAACATGTCGCTAGGCCTACACTAAATATTTGTTAGGCAACATTTGACAAACTGAAGAAGACATGTTGACAGATAAGGACATGAAGCTGCTCATTTCCATTCTTGTTATTGAAGTGTATGTAGGGGGTGTGAGTGTTTGTGTACATAGCGTGTACTTATGTAGTGTAAGGTGTAGCCTACTTTACTTGACAGGATAATTGCCCTAGTTTTATTAACTGGGTTGAGGGTGAGGCCAATACAAAGGGAATGAGAAACTACTCTGGAGAAGAAACTAAACATTTGTTTACTATCATAAATGAAAATACTCATATTAATATATGATAACATTATAGCTGACATAAGGCTATCATTATGTTGGAGGTATCATGTTATCAACTGAAAAAGTGTATATGTTCCCACAATAATGAAACCTGACCTTTTATCTGACTCAATATCACTGCTACCAGCACAGAGTGGAATTCCACTAGCAACACAAAGCTAGCCTTACCTTGGGCTGGGTTTCGAATAGAAAAGTGCTGACACTAAATCACATGTGTCAAACGCATTCCACTGAGGGCCAAGCGTCTGCGGGTGTTTGCTCCTCCCTTGTACTTGATTTATGAATTAAGGTCACTGATTAGTAAGGTACTCCACTCACCTGGTTGTCTAGGTCTGAACTGACACTAGGCCCTCCGTGGAATGAGTTTGACACCCATGCACTAAATGGTGATACTTAGCCTTCACCTTTATCAGCAGGACAACAGTACTTTCTGTTTGTCTCTCTGACTCCGAGCAGGATGGAGTGTTTTTGGCAAGGCAGCATATGCATTATAATACGAGTCTGAGTCATACTGTATTTTCACATTCTCAGCCTGTTTGCCTGGCCATGTCCAACCTAACACGCTTTGCACCACATGGCCCCCAAGCAAAGATGTACTGTGGCTTTAGTTAAGTCTCTTGTTAAAGTAAGAAGTCATGGTTGAGTAGAGCTCAGGTAAATACACACATGGACTGCAGATCTGCAGGTGGTGTGAAACAGCTAAGAGGGTGAAAAATACATCTGATCCAAGCAAGAATACTGTTTCTTCATGCCTCTCCTCCACAGTTCGGTATCTTAACCCAATGAGTCCCACCATCATGCTGGCGTGATTTAGGACTTCCAAACCGTCTAAAACATAGGTTATTTGAGCTACAGACTTCTGGGTTGTACCATTAGATTTGTATATTTCTAGCATCTGTTGGTACCAACCAGTGGTACAGTTCAAGTCAGAAGTTTACATACACCTTAGCCAAATACATTTAAACTCAGTTTTTCACAATTCCTGACAAATAATCCTAGTAAAAATTCCCTGTCTTGTGTCAGTTAGGAACACCACTTTATTTTAAGAATGTGAAATGTCAGAAAAATAGTAGAGAGAATGATTTATTTCAGCTTTTATTTCTTTCATCACATTTCCAGTGGGTCAGAAGTTTACATCCACTCAATTAGTATTTGATAGCATTGCCTTTAAAATTATTTCACTTGGGTCAAACATTTCGGGTAGCCTTCCACAAGCTTCCCACAATAAGTTGGGTGAATTTTGGCCCATTCCTCCTGAGAGCTAGTGTAACTGAGTCAGATTTGTAGGCCTTCTTGCTCGCACACGCTTTTTCAATTCTGCCCACACATTTTCTATAGGGTTGAGGTCAGGACTTTGTGATGGCCACTCCAATACCTTTACTTTGCTGTCCTTAAGCTATTTTGCCACAACTTTGGAAGTAAGCATGGGGTCATTGTCCAGTTGGAAGACCCATTTGCGACCAAGCTTTAACTTCCTGACTGATGTCTTGAGGTGTTGCTTCAATATATCCAAATAATTTTCCTGCCTCATGATGTCATCTATTTTCTGAAGTGCACCAGTCCCTCCTGCAGCAATTTGTTTTTCTGAGGTCTTGGCTGATTTTTTTTTGATTTTCCCATGATGTCAAGCAAAGAGGCACTGAGTTTGAAGGTAGGCCTTGAAATACATCCACAGGTACACCTCCAATTGACTCATGATGTCAATTAACCTATCAGAAGCTTCTAAAGCAGGGCCTCCCGGGTGGCGCAGTGGTTAAGGGCTCTACTGCAGCGCCAGCTGTGCCATCAGAGTCCCTGGGTTCGTGCCCAGGCTCTGTCGTAAACGGCCGCGACCGGGAGGTCCGTGGGGCGACGCACAATTGGCCTAGTGTCGTCCGGGTTAGGGAGGGATTGGTCGATAGGGATCTCCTTGTCTCATCGCGCACCAGCGACTCCTGTGGCGGGCCGGGCACAGTGCGCGCTAGCCAAGGTTGCCAGGTGCACGGTGTAGCCTCCGACACATTGGTGCGGCTGGCTTCCGGGTTGGATGCGCGCTGTGTTAAGAAGCAGGTTGGTTGGGTTGTGTATCAGAGGACGCATGACATTCAGCCTTCGTCTCTCCTGAGCCCGTACGGGAGTTGTAGCAATGAGACAAGATAGTAGCTACTACAACAATTGGATACCACGAAAATTGGGGAAAAAAAGGGGTAAAATTCAAAAAATAAATAAATATAAATAAAAAAAAGCTAATTCTCTGGAATTTTCCAAGCTTGTTTAAAGGCAACTTATGTACATTTTGATACAGTGAATTATATGTGAAATAATAATAATTGTTGGAAAAATGACTTGTGTCATTCACAAGACATTTGTGGAGTGGTTGAAAAACAAGTTTTAATGACTCCAACCTAAGTGAATGTAAACTTCTGACTTCAACTGTATGTGTGATTAGTGGGGGCTTAGCAAGAGCGGTGTTTGTGAGACAAGGGCGGATCCCGAAGGGGCCCGGGGAAGGTTCTTTTTTTTTACAAAAACATCTGTAGAGTCAGAATGGTTTGAGCTACAAACTACTAAAATCTATGAAAAGCTGAGACTCCCACGAACATGTTTTGTTCTATGATGCTCACAAACTACACAAGAGTCATTAAAAGGTAAGGAGTTCTTCTACATAGAATATCCAGTATTATAGTGCCTATAATACTGTAATAAGCTCACATAGTTGCTGTCACAAACTCCACACAGTTGTCACTGACTAGTTGGATATTCATTTTCCACTGAGAAAACCATTTTTGTACTTACAGCATTCATTTAAATACATTTTTATCAGGTTTTTGCTTTGGCAGACTTTATGTCAATAAAATCATGAATGCAACTGTTGATGTCAAATTGTCTTGTGTTCTACTTGGTTGTCCTGAAAAGATAATAGTTCAACACTTCATTGTGAGGGTAAATATTAAGGCTGGACAAGCAGATAAATTAAAATATAAATGATTTTTGCTGGGGTCTTGGGACTGATAGTGAAAGAACAGCCCTTAGCCGTGGTACAGTATATTGGTCATATACCACACCCACTCAGGCCTTATTGATTAAAAATAAGCTAGTCGTTTCCATGGAAACAGCGAGGAAAAGACAGCTTGAGGCTAGTCTCACAGACAGACACTGGCCCAAACCTTGAATGGCGTAGCATCCAAGAAGTTGTCAGTGTTAAAGTTTAGCTCTTTACATGTCCCTCAGATTTCAACTGACCATTTCCCACCTTGTCTTATATTTGTGAGATGATTATCTGTCCCATAGAGTAACACAGGAGGAGCACAGCAGGACCCTCACATTGCTTCCACCGTGACATGGGATGTCACTTCAGGCAACAGCGTAATACACACAATTCCACTTGGCAAAAAAAACTGCTTTGCATATCTCTGTCAATTTTTTTAAATGCAAGAATAGAAATGTCATTTTCTAAAATAACTTATGCCAACACTTTATTATAAAGTCAATTTAAGCAATTGAGTCATCACCGGGCAAGATTGCAAAGGAGGTCGTGAGGGGATTGTAAGAGAATTCAGCTGAAAGCTCAAACAACGGTCTTCTTCTAGCTCCTGTGTATTGGTTACCGAATAGGAACACTACCAGGACTTGTTCCATCCATTTTTCATTTGATGATCATTTGAAATGCAGAATAACATTGGAATAATGCAGTAGTGGTGCATGGGAAAATCACTGGGGAAGCTAATCCAGAAAAAAAGCCATATTACAACCTGTCTTGTGAGAACTGCGTTGTTTGCTCTATAACCTGCTAGTGATATATAGGCCTAAGGCCGAGACAATAAGAAGACACAGTGGCAGAATAAATTCAACCACACATTTATTTTAGTACAAAATCCGAGAGCAACATCTTGAAGTGAAGTCCACAAAACAGATTGCTTGTAACAAACAGTTACATGACCTAAAGCATGGTCAAGCAAGGTAATGTTTCTGACATTTTTGGACTACTAAAACAACAGAGTTACCGCAAGTCGCAGAGAAAACAGGAGCTGCCTCCACTATTCCAGCACCATTTCAACTTCAACATCAACATCATCTCACCTTTGCTTAGTCTAATACAGCGACAACTAAAAGATACCAAAGACGATTTAGTTCAATTAACGGGTTGAACGTCCATCCTCTCAGTCCAGGGGCACAATGTATCAATTAATGGTTGGATCATAATCACCTTTATAATCATTGTCCAGTACAGAGAATTAAGTACAACCACATGTCCAAATCCCTAACTCTGCATTTGAATAAAGCGGAATAAAGCTGATTCTATCATCCACACTTCCACTATTCAACTGACTAGAATGACTGTGATGGAAATAGAAACTTCTCATAAAAATAGATTGGAAAGAGAAAAAAACACAAAAAAAGCCTCTGGACAAATGGATGCCACACCATCCTCCCATTCAATGTCTGACAAACAAATATTGGCCAACAACAATAGTGAATGAGCCCAGGTCCAGGGCCAGCAGGCTGACTGTACTGTATAATGTGGGCAGCTGAATGAGCCCATTGACGGAGTAAATGAGAGTGAAGTGGCTGAATGTGCACATTGATGCTCCAATACAGTGGAGTACAGTGTAGCTGGGACTGTGAATACACAATGGTACCAGAGCAGAGCATGGCGATGCTGATAGGTTATGCTGTCGCTAGCCCTGCCATAACAGATCAGACCAGTCACCTCTGAGACAGACAGAGAAACACATGCTCTGTTCATCTTTCCCTCCATCCTGACTAGTCTCCCAGTCCCTGCCGCTGAAAAACATCCCCACAGCATGATGCTGCCACCACCATGCTTCACCGTAGGGACGGTGCCAGGTTTTCTCCAGATGTTACGCTTGGCATTCAGGCCAAAGAGTTCAGTCTTGGTTTATTCAGACCATAGAATCTTGTTTCTCATGGTCTGTGTCCTTTAAGTGTCTTTTGGTAAACTCCAAGCAGGCTGTCATGTGGCTTTTTACTGAGGAGTGGCTTCCGTCTGGCCACTCTACCATAATGACCTGATTGGTGGAGTGCTGCAGAGATGGTTGTCCTTCTGGAAGGTTCACCCATCTCCACAGAGAAACTCTAGAGCTCTGTCAGATTGACCATCGGGTTATTGGTCACCTCCCTGACCAAGGCCCTTCTCCCCTGATTGCTCAGTTTGGCCGGGCGGCCAGTTAAGGGAAGAGTCTTGGCGGTTCCAAACAAGAATGATGGAGGCCACTGTGTTCTTGGGGACCTTTAATGCTGTAGACAGTTTTTGGTACCCATCCCCAGATATGTGCCTCGACACAATCCTGTCTCGGAGCTAAACGGACAATTCCTTCAAACCTCATGGCTTGGTTTTTGCTCTGACATGCACTGTCAATTGTGGGACCTTATATAGACAGGTGTGTGCCTTTCCAAATCATCTCAAATCAATTGAATTTACCACAGGAGGACTCCAATCAAGTTGTAGAAACATCTCAAGGATGATCAATGGAAGCAGGATGCACCTGAGCTCAATTTCGAGTCTCATAGCAAAGGGTCTGAATCCTGATGTAAATAAGGTTTTTTGTTTTTTATTTTTAATAGATTTGCTGTTTTCGCTTTGACATTATGGGGTATTTTGTGTATATTGATGAGGATTAGTTGTTTTATTTAATCCATTTTAGAATAAGGCTGTAAAGTAACAAAATGTGGAAAAAGTCTAGGTGTCTGCATACGAATGCACTGTACAACCAAAATTTGTTTGACATCCTTGCCCTAGAGGCACCATTTCATCCAATTTTAGAGCGCCTTGGAGATTATTCCACAAGAAGGTGCAAAAAACCTCAAATGAGATTTACCTAACTCAGCGGAGATAGAAAGGATCTCCAGAGTTAGCCATCCCTGAGACCGGGTCTGGTATCTCGTATGTCTGTAAATTATCAATGAAGTAAGGTATGGCGGAAGTTTATGCTGTATAGGGCTTTTACAGTATAACCAAAAAGAGTGCAATGCATCGATCTACGAGACTTCAAAGAGGGCCAGCCTATTTTCTAATACAGAATTCAGGGATTCGACTGAACCTATCGCCCGTATTAAAGCATAGTGTGCTATGATGAACTGCATCCAATGGCTTCAATAGAGTGGCAGCTGCATTCATATAGACAATATCGCCATAGTCTATAACCGGTATGATTTGGCATGACCTATTCCTATGACATAATCCCCTTAGAAATAATAATTTATTAACTAACTCATCAACATTCTTTCTGAAAGATAGATTCGTCAATCCAGATGCCCAGATATTTATAAAAGGGGGCCACGATTAATGAGGGCACCATCTAATGTACATATGTATAAATCATCAGTTCAACAAAGGCTTTCTGCAAAACAATAAAGGCAGATTGAAGCTCTGAAAGAGCCTGGTCAACCTTGGGGGCAATAGCGTACACAACAGTGTAATCTGCATACAGGTGTATGTTACACTTTTTTGCAGATAGACCAACATTGTTTATATACATTTAAAAGTACAAGACCTAAAATCATTCCCTTTCGTAAAATCAAGGAAACCTGAACACCATCAGAAAAAACACATTGTGTCAAGTCATTTTCACACCAATTACATGACACCAGATCCATTTTTATTTTATTTATCTGTTATTTTACCAGGTAAGTTGACTGAGAACACGTTCTCATTTGCAGCAACGACCTGGGGAATAGTTACAGGGGAGAGGAGAGGGATGAATGAGCCAATTGTAAACTGGGGATTATTAGGTGACCGTGATGGTTTTTGAGGGCCAGATTGGGAATTTAGCCAGGACACCAGGGTTAACACCCCTACTCTTACAATAAGTGCCATGGGATCTTTAATGACCTCAGAGAGTCAGGACACCTGTTTAAAATCCCATCCGAAAGACAGCACCCTACACAGGGCAGTGTCCCCAATCACTGCCCTGGGTCATTGGGATATACAGTATATTATTTTATTTAGACCAGAGGGAAGAGTGCCTCCTACTGGCCCTCCAACACAACTTCCAGCAACATCTGGTCTCCCATCCAGGAACTAACCAGGACCAACCCTGCTTAGCTTCAGAAGCAAGCCAGCAGTGGTATGCAGGGTGGTATGCTGCTGGCATAATCCATACGGATTACAGACAATCTTTGAATCAATAAAGAGTAGTCAACAGTGTCAAAAGCCTTTGATAAGTCAAAGAAGGCAGCACTTCCTCTTATCCATACCCTTTACCACATCATTTAACACCAAAGTCACAGCAGAGATGTTGCTATACATCTCGTAGCTAGGAAGGGTCTAAGCTGACAGTTGATTAATGATTCAAAAGGTTTTGGCTAGGCAAGACAATTTCGAGAGGGAGCACACGGGCCGCCTTCCAAACCCCGGGGAGAGCACCTGAGATAATCGTCAGATTAAAAATATGTGTCACTGACTCCACAATCAGGGGAGAAGAAAGCTGCAGCAAGGTATCGAGCCCTAAGGGTAGCCTACTGTATGTACATCCTAGTTCAACCTATGCTTCCCCCTTTTTCTCCAAAGCAGGGTAGCTTTCCGTTGTGAATAAATGTGTGAATGTGAATGTCAGTGTGAATATGAATACTGTTCACAGTGTTTGAATACAGCCCTCTTGTATGGCCTAGATATCCTGTTTGTTTTGCCCCTGCCCTGAGAGAGCCACTTGAACAGTCTCTAAAACTCAAGAGGCCTTGCCTTCCCATGTAATCATTGGCTGAGCTTTTGTCATGCAAACTTGACCATCAGGACAAAGAAAAGACGCCCACTCCATGTTGTTTTTGTGTTCTGTAGAGACTAGAGAATTTAATAATATAAAACTAAAACCCACAAGGTTGGATACAACCCTCTCATAAGGAAGAGACAGTGTGTTCTTGTACTGTAGATGAGTATTGCTCCTAAACAACATTAAATTGTAAGGCATCTGTTCATCAACTGACTGGGAATATCATTGAAGGAAGCTGCTCTACTCAAATCAGCTGACTGCTTAGAATATCATTTGCTGTTGGTCTGATCCACATTCACAACAATGACCCTTTCCACTTGTTTGTTCTTGAACAGAGTCTACACCAGGGATCATCATGTACATACATCCACGGGCAGTTTTTTTATTGTGCGGATGATCGGGGGTGCATAACATAATTACAAATAACTTGTAGACTGCAAATTGACCGCAAGAAGCCCAAACGGATATAATATTTGACTAAAGCATATTATAGACTGGGTGTCGAGCCCTGATTGGCTGACAGCCGTGGTATATCATACCATATACCACGAGTATGAAAAAACATGTGTTTTTACTGCTCTAATTACGTTGGTAACCAGTTTATAATAGCAATAAAGCACCTCAGGGTTTGTGGTATATGGCCAATATAACATGGCTAAGGGCTGTGTCCAGGCACTCTGCGATGCGTAGTGCTTAAGAACAGCCCTTAGCTGCGGTATATAAAACGGCCATATACCACACCCCCCCGTGTCTCTTTATTATGCGTGGGAATAATTGCTGCTGATTTTCTGGTGTTTTTACAGTCTTTTATATCCAACAAGGAAAATTCATAAGACCACCAGTTGGAGAAACCTGGTCTACACACACTAATCCTTGTATTTTCTTCCCTCAGTGCTTTACATTGCACTGTGGACAAGCGAACAGGAGAGTAAAAATCCACAGTGAGCGCATGCAGCCTCTCTGTCTGTGGTTCTGTGATCTTGGGCCATGGGGAAGATGACGCACTGGGCACACACTGGTTGAATCAATGTTGTTTCCACGTAATTTAAGATGTTGTTTCCATGTCCTCTACTGTTCATTTCAATGAAATGATTTTGAACCAACGTGGAATAGATTATGAACTGACGTCTGTGCCCAGTGGGGAGAGAGTGTCCTGATCTGGGACAAAGACATAGTTCACCGTTTATTTCATGAGTCCCATTAAGACTGTATGTGGAAGGGCCCTTCAAGATGTGTGCTTGAGGTTGAGACCATGGAGGAGACAACAACATGGAGGAGAGTACAGAGAGACAACAAATGTAACTGTCTTTCATTTAGGATATGACTGATGCTCACCATGTATTGGGCTAGCTTGATCAGGGGAAACCAAACCATAACCGTGTCTAGTCAACACAAAATCCCCTGCATGGAGAAAATAGGCCTAAAGAAACCTCTTAAAAAGAGGAACTGAGACGGACTGTCTAATGCAACACCATAGAATATACATATAATATATCTCAAATAGTAAGAAGGACAGCAGAAGACCGATGAACGTTTATGGGTTTTTACTGAGAACTTCAGATCAGCATTACATTCACACGTCTGGTAAGATCATCTCAGAACAGCCTCAACTGTGACCCCCAAAACCACACCCCCATTAACCTCTTGCAGCTAGGCAGAAAGGAACTCAACACATAGCGGTATTGTAATGTATTGTCACGACTTCCGCCGAAGTCGGTCCCTCTCCTCGCTCAGGCGGCGTTCAGAGGTCGACGTCACCGGCCTTCTAGCCATTTTCCTTTTGTTTTGTCTTTGTTTTACACACCTGGTTTCAATTCCCCAATTACATGTTCATTATTTAAACCTCTGTTTTCCCCATGGTTTTTGTGTGTGTTTGTTCATTGTGAAGTGGTCAGTATTTCTGTGAGCTGGTGTGTTTCCCAGTGTGGGATATATTGTTGGTTTATTTTCTAGTAAAGTTTTTACTCAGTTCTGTGTCCTGCGCCTCACTTCGTCCGACCCTGTCACGCCCTGACCTTAGAAAGCTTTTTATGTCTCCATTTTGGTTTGGTCAGGGTGTGATTTGGGTGGGCATTCTATGTTAATTTTTTCTATGTTTTGTATTTCTTTGTTTTGGCCGGGTATGGTTCTCAATCAGGGACAGCTGTCTATCGTTGTCTCTGATTGGGAACCATACTTCCCACCTGTGTTTTGTGGGTAGTTGTTTTCTGTTTAGTGTTCTGCACCTGACAGGACTGTTTCGTTTCTCACTTTGTTATTTTTGTTTTAGTGTTCAGTTCTCAGTTTTCAATAAAATCATGAACACTTACCACGCTGCGCTTTGGTCCGTTCCTTCTTCATCAGACGACGACCGTTACAGAGCCGCTACACACTGACACTTGACATGTATACTGTGTCATGTACAGCTGAAGTTTACATACACCTTAGTCAAATACTTTTAAAAACTCTTTTTTTTTTTTTTTACAATTCCTAACATTTAATCCTAGTAAAAATGTCAGTTTTTAGTTTTTTTTTCTTATGTCAGTTAGGATCACCACTTTATTTAAGAATGTGAAATGTCAGAATAATAGTAGAGAGAATTATTTCACCTTTTATTTCTTTCATCACATTCCCAGTGGGTCAGAAGTTTACATGCACTCAATTAGTATTTGGTAGCATTGCCTTTAAATTGTTTAACTTGGGTCAAACATTTCACATAGCCTTCCACAAGCTTCCCACAATAATTTGGGTGAATTTTGGCCCATTCCTCCTGACAGAGCTGGTGTAACTGAGTCAGGTTTGTAGGCCTCCTTGCTCACGCTTTTTCAGTTCTGCCTACACATTTTCAATAGGATTGATGTTAAGGTTTTCTGATGGCCACTCCAATACCTTGACTTTGTTGTCCTTAAGCCATTTTGCCACAACTTTGGAAGTATGCTTGGGGTCATTGTCCATTTGGAAGACCCATTTGCGACCAAGCTTTAACTTCCTGACTGATGTCTTGAGATGTTGCTTCAATATATCCACATAATTTTCCTGCCTCATGATGCCATCTATTTTGTGAAGTGCACAAGTCCCTCCTGCAGCAAAGCACCCCCACAACATGATGCTGCCACCCCTGTGCTTCACGGTTGGGATGGTGTTCTTCGGCTTGCAAGCCTCCCCCTTTTTCCTCCAAACATAACGATGGTCATTATGGCCAAACAGTTCTATTTTTGTTTCATCAGACCAGAGGACATTTCTCCAAAAAGTACGATCTTTGTCCCCATGTCCCCATTTTTTATGCCGGTTTTGGCGCAGTGGCTTCTACCTTGCTGAGCGGCCTTTCAGGTTATGTCAATATTGGACTCGTTTTACTGTGGATATAGATACTTTTGTACCTGTTTCCTCCAGCATCTTCAGAAGGTTCTTTGCAGTTGTTCTGGGCTTGATTTGCACTTTTCGCACCAAAGTACGTTCATCTCTAGGAGACGGAATGCATCTCCTTCCTGAGTGGTATGACGGCTGCGTGGTCCCATGGTGTTTATACTTGCGTACTATTGTTTGTACAGATGAATGTGGTACCTTCAGGCGTTTGGAAATTACTCCCAAGGATGAACCAGAGTTGTGGAGGTCTACAATTTTTTTCTGAGGTCTTGGCTGATTTCTTTTGATTTTCCCATGATGTCAAGCAAAGAGGCACTGAGATCGAAGGTAGGCCTTGAAATACATCCACAGGTACACCTCCAATTGACTAGAATTATGTAAATTAGCCTATCGGAAGCTTCTAAAGCCATGACATCATTTTCTGGAATTTTCCAAGCTGTTTAAAGGCATAGTCAACTTAGTGTATGTAAACTTCTGACCAACTGGAATTGTGATACAGTGAATTATAAGAAATAATCTGTCTGTACACAATTGTTGGAAATATGACTTGTGTCATGCAAAGTAGATGTCCTAACTGACTTGCCAAAACTATAGTTTGTTAACAAGACATTTGTGGAGTGGTTGAAAAACGAGTTTTAATGACTCCAAGCTAAGTGGATGTAAACTTCCAACTTCAACTGTAGATTTCTTCCCAATGCCATAAACATAGTTAATGGGGAATCCTGGTGCTGGTTCCACTCTAAATCCGTTAGATTGTGAACAGACTGGTACATTCTGAGAGGATAGTATATCAATATCAGTAGCCATGAAATGTACCTCAAGAAATATCTTACATGAGGTTGAAATGAAACACCTCTACAGGATGGATGTGACAACTGGTGTCGGAAGCCCTGGTTTTGAGTTGAGAAGCTGCTCTTCTGACATTTAAATTAGACAAAGTCGAGTCACGGAAATACCTCTCTGTAGACAACAGAATAGTTTAATTCCTCACAGTGAATGCCAATGGGATGCAAGCGCCAGGATAAGCTGATGCGGGAAATCAGACAGACCTATCAAAATGCCAAAAGTACCAAGTGCAAGGCCAATACCAAAAATAACTATGCCAAGTCGTTTTCCTGTCATAGCAAACAGATCTACAGTTAAAATCCTCCTAATTCTTTCCAATCTGTTTTCGACAAGCAAGTGGAATAATCTCTACTCCTCAGGGTTGCCCAGACTGAATGACACACCCCCACAACTTGCCCTTAAGAGAAGCTATTCATACATACCATAGAGCACCTGTTGAATGTGGTGTAAATTCCTACATAGTCTCTGTCTATAGGGGAGTATCCAGTATAGTCAGAGGGGAGACTACAGTCAACTGAGAGCTCTATCTACACTTAGCTGCTATTGGGAAGGATACTGTACAGTAGAATACTGTACAGTACAACACAGAGACATAGAAGACTTCACAAACACACGTGTCGACACACAAACTGCATACAGACTCTGTAAGTGAAGCAACGTTTTGCATAAAGAGAGTCAATCAAATGAAGATCGCTTGATAGATTGAGTAAATACACTCTGATTTGTTTACAGTTAACAGCCTGTCCGTGTGTGTGCGTGTTTAACTGCAAAGTGAGCCACACTGTCTACTCTAATTCAATCCAAACTCAATCATACCCTCAGCTCTCATGGGCCTGCCTGCCTCCCTCTACAATGTTCTTTACACCATCAGAGTTCCTGTCTGTGCAGCTTCTAGTGAAACACTGTTCTCTCCCTCCTCACCACGCTGCACCCTGCCAAGCTTCCTGGGACTATCAGTCAGTCTAGGGTTTAGCTGGTGTTGAGTCTGTCTGTCATAGCTGATGTTAAATAATGCACAACCAGGGTCAACTGCATTGTAATGTACATGGGAGCACGGAATGGTTTTTAACAAGCACAGAGGAAAGACTAATAATCTATTCAAGCAGAAATCACATCCCTTGGTGAAAAGCAGGCAGGCTGACACATGCCTACACACACACACACACACACACACACACACACACACACACACACACACACACACACACACACACACACACACACAGTAAAAAGTGCTGTGCAGAGGTAGTTTGAGCAGCTCATCTCTGTAAATGAGAACCGTATTCCCGCTTACCCGCCATACGCTCCAAAAGTGAAACTCCTCTTTCTCTGCGGCATGCCAGCTAATGGGGCGGGAAGTAGACCAACAGTGAGTGAGTCAACTCAGCACTGAATGGAGCCTCTACCTCTGTCACTCACTCCCTCACGCTGACTGTGTGTGTTAGAAAGGGAGTGCGTGTGGCTGTCCACTCAGCTCCACTGCCCCTCCCTCCCTCGTCCCCTCTCATGCCTCCTTAACAAACGGGGGGGGGGGATAATGAACAATTCAATAATTTGCTTATGGGTAGAAATAATGAGAGTACTATTTATACAAGGTAGATGAGGACAGAAAATGAGTGTCATTGGAGATAATGTGATAGATGACAGAAAACAAGAAGTTCAATGTTGTGAGAAACATGATGCAGCTATTTATCTTCACAATCTACTGGGAACTTGTTTTTCACTCTTCTCTCTCCCTCCCTCCCTCCCTCCCTCTCTCTCCCGCTCTCCCTTTCTGTCTCTCTCTGAGGCAGCTGGTCAAACAACCCAGTGCCGGTGGCTGTACTGATAAGGCCAAACAGATCATTACTCTTCTCACAAAGAGACACCACACACCAGCTCCAGGATATCAACTGTTCCAAGAGCTCCAAGTTACAAGATATGAGTCAAAGCTAGCAAAGAAGAAGTACCACTCTCTCTTACTACTACTACTACTCACTCAACATACAGTAACTTCCCTTAAAATGTATACTATAGTACAGGGATCATCAAGGAGATTCAGCCTCAGGACAATTTTTTCTTGAGCGGATGGATGGTCAGGGGACAAGATTTAATCATTTGTAGACTTGAAATTGTTCGCAAGAAGGCCAAACAGATGTAATATTTGACTAAAACATAAATCATTTCAAACCTTGCTTACATTTGTATATACGATCACATCTACAGTATATCTCTCTATTATGTGCAGGAATACTTTGGAACAGTTTTACCAAATGAAAATGATTTGGAACAGATTTGCTGTTGTTTTTTCAGTCTTATACGCCCCGCAAATTTTTAAGCATTTGTTTATATTAATATACATTTTTTTTGTGAAAACATTGGGGGTGAAGTACAATCACTGCAGGCCAAATTCAGTTGGGGAACCCTGCTATAGTACAACCCAAGTGATACAGAAGGGCTGTTTAGAGTGGATACCAGCCAGTGTTAAAGCCTGTAGCACTGTGTCTCTGTATCACTATAGTGATTGGTTTCATTGATTAACTGCAGTAAATATTTGGCCAGAGTAGCCACCTCCTCTGGCAGACAGTTCCACTTGACTCACTGGCAAAGCAAGATCATTGATACCACAAGAATAGAGTCAAAAACATAACTTGGATCATTATATACACGCAACATTCAAGTTTTGGACAGTATAGAACACTTCATTTTTAAATATGCTAAAGACAACTACATGTACTGTGAATTACCTACAGAATTCAAAAAGCCATCATTGTAAGTGAGATACAGAGACCTTTTCTGTTTGGAATAAGATTCTATCTGACTGTAACTAATTCCATAATGAACCATTTTCCCCTTAGGGCCAGTGAGGTCCAACACTATAATTGTAGAGCACTCATTGTAATTGGATGGATAGGCACTTAATGCATCAATGTAACTGATCAACAAACATAATCAATTAGATACAGTTACTCCATCTGTTTGCTCCAATAGCGCACAGTGCCTTCAGAAAGTATTCATGCCCCTTGACTTATCCCACATTTTGTTGTGTTACAGCCTGAATTCAAAATGGATGATATAGATTTTTTTTCTCTCACACTTCTACACACAATAACCCACAGTGACAAAGTGAAAACCTGTTTTTAGAAATGTTTGAATAAGAAATACATAAATATCTAATTTACATAAGTATTCAGACCCCTGAGTCTATACTTATGCAGAAGCCCCTTTGGCAGCAATTAAAGCTGTGAGTCTTTCTGGGTAAGTCTCTAAGAGCATTCCACACCTGGATTCTGCAACATTTGCCCATTATTATTTTCATAATTCTTCAAGCTCTGTCAAATTGGTTGTTGATCATTGCTAAGCAAACATTCTCAGGTCTTGCCATAGATTTTCAAGTAGATGTAAGTAAAAACTGTAACTCGGCCACGCAAGTACATTCGTACAGCCACCATAACATGATACAGCCACCAATATGCTTGAAAATATGGAGAGTTGTACTCAGTAATGTGTTGTGTTGGATTTGCACCAAACATAACACTTTGTATTCAGGACAAAAAGTGAATTGCTTTGCCACATTTTTTGCAGTATTACTTGTTGCAAACAGAATGCATGTTTGGAATATTTTTTGATTCTGTACAGGTTTCTGTCTTTTCCCTCTGTAAATTAGGTTAGTATTGCGGAGTAACTATATACAATGTTGTTGATTCATCCTCAGTTTTCTCCTCTCACAGCCATTAAACTCTGTAACTGTTTTAGTCACCACTGGCCTCATGGTGAAATCCCCCAGCGGTTTCCTTCCTCTCCGGCAACTTAAGTAGGAAGGACGCCTGTCTCTTTGTTGTGACTGGGTGTATTGATATACCATCCAAAGTGTAATTAATAACTGCACCATGCTCAAAGGGATATTCAATGTCTGCTCTTATTGCACACAGAGTGGATCCATGCAACTTATTACATTTGACTTAAGCACATTTGTACTCCTGAACTTATTTAGGCTTCCATAACAAAGGAGTTGAATACTTATTGACTCGAGATTTCCGCTTTTCATTTTGAATTCATTTGTAAAAATGCTAGAACATAATTCCACTTTGAAATTATGGGATATTGTGTGTCGGCCAGTGACAAAAAAATCAAATTTAAATTCAGGCTGTAACAAAATGTGGAAAACGTCAAGGGGTGTGAATAGTTTCTATATTTTGTTGATTCCGAGTTTCCCAATAATTTCCCAATTTCTTTAATTGACGGCTGAGCTACACTAACAGTAATGTGCAGCACTATGGCTGTAAACATTTCACAGTGTAAACTGTAAAGCCAGTGTGAGTAATGACCTCTGTCTGGCACGACAGCACAGAACAGACTGCTGAAACTTCCTCTGTTTTTTTAATCAATTCAGCAGCATTACAAGATTTTTGCGAAGTTCTGGTACTCATCTGCTTTTCAGACAATTGTATTAATCTAAGCAGTGTGTGTGTGTGTGTGTGTGTGTGTATGTGTGTGTGTGTGTATATATGTGTGTGTGTATGTATGTGTGTGTATGTGTGTATGTGTGTGTGTGTGTGTATATGTGTGTGTGTGTGTATATGTGTGTGTATGTGTGTGTGTGTGTGTGTGTGTGTGTGTGTGTGTGTGTGTGTGTGTGTGTGTGTGTGTGTGTGTGTGTGTGTGTGTGTGTGTGTGTGTGTGAGTGATAGACAGAGCGTGCTATCACAGCAGAAGCAACAGGGCTGGAGCCCCAAAGGTCCTGTGACTGGCTGCTCTTTTGTCTTGAAGCACAAAGAAGCACAGATCCCTCAGTGATAACCAACCTCTCCTTCAGACTCACACGGCAATTGATTCGCTACACTGATATCACCCTCTAGCAAAACAACAAGAACGAAAAAGAAATACAGTACGTTTGACAAAATATAGAGCTGAACTTCAAAACTAAGTGGTGAGCCAGACACCTTAAACTTTGAAGTTAGAATAATGCAATTATAACTTAATCTCAATAGCACTCATTGATCAATGAATACCTTATTAAACAAGTATAGTGTGAACACACTGCATAGACGGTCTTATTACAGTACATCCACTGTTGTAAATGGAGCATCCTGTCTCCTCCTTCAGACTGGCAATCTGTTCATGTGTAAATAAGGCCACGTGCATTCAATAATGTATCTCCAATCTGGTCTGGCTGTGTGGAGCAGATAGAGGGAGGCAGGGAGGGTTGAGGCAGATTGGGCGCCAGTTTCAGCAGGCAAGCAGGTCATGTGCTCTTGAGCAGAGTATGTGAGCGGAGCAGAGATGGAGCGGAGTGTGCCCAATTTGACTGGAGCGTGGCACGAGATTCCCAAAAGGTTAGAGCGTTGGCCTTCACGCCCACTCCAATTTCGCTCCAGTAGCGCACACTTCATGAGCTCAGTGCATTCCTGTCCCAGCATGCACTTGTGTGTTGCTATAGCCCCTTGCATTAGCTACTGTCATGGAGTTCGCAAAATATTTTCATGAAGAAACTAATAAAAAACACACAAGTGCAAATTCAAAGTGACTAACAAAGATGAGCAGGACTAAGCGCAAGCAAGGGAGTGCGGTGACGTGGTGTCCACAACTAAATAATAATTGTGAAAAATAATCTGAAAAGACACGTATAAAATCAAAATCAAATCAAATTGTATTTGCCACATGCGCCGAATACAACAGGTGTAGGTAGACCTTACCTTGAAATGCTTACTTTCAAGCCCTTAACCAACAATGCAGTTCAAGAAATCCTGTAAGCATGATGGTGTAATCCTACTTACTATGTGCTATGTGCAGAAAGGAACGAGGTGGGTAGATAAATCACATGCTGACCACAGCGTGCGTTGCAAAATAAATGTACACATACAGTGGGGCAAAAAAGTATTTAGTCAGCCACCAATTGTGCAAGTTCTCCCACTTAAAAAGATGAGAGAGGCCTGTAATTTTCATCATAGGTACACTTCAACTATGACAGACAAAATGAGAAGAAAAAAAATCCAGAATATCACATTGTAGGATTTTTAATGAATTTATTTGCAAATTATGGTGGAAAATAAGTATTTGGTCAATAACAAAAGTTTCTCAATACTTTGTTATATACCCTTTGTTGGCAATGACAGAGGTCAAACGTTTTCAGTAAGTCTTCACAAGGTTTTCACACACTGTTGCTGGTATTTTGGCCCATTCCTCCATGCAGATCTCCTCGAGAGCAGTGATGTTTTGGGGCTGTTGCTGGGAAACACGGACTTTCAACTCCCTCCAAAGATTTTCTATGGGGTTGAGATCTGGAGACTGGCTAGGCCACTCCAGGACCTTGAAATGCTTCTTACAAAGCCACTCCTTTGTTGCCCGGGCGGTGTGTTTGGGATCATTGTCATGCTGAAAGACCCAGCCACGTTTCATCTTCAATGCCCTTGCTGATGGAAGGAGGTTTTCACTCAAAATCTCACAATACATGCCCCCATTCATTCTTTCCTTTACACGAATCAGTCGTCCTGGTCCCTTTGCAGAAAAACAGCCCCAAAGCATGATGTTTCCACCCCCATGCTTCACAGTAGGTATGGTGTTCTTTGGATGCAACTCAGCATTCTTTGTCCTCCAAACACGACGAGTTGAGTTTTTACTAAAAAGTTCTATTTTGGTTTCATCTGACCATATGACATTCTCCCAATCTTCTTCTGGATCATCCAAATGCTCTCTAGCAAACTTCAGACGGGCCTGGACATGTACTGGCTTAAGCAGGGGGACACGTCTGGCACTGCAGGATTTGAGTCCCTGGCGGCGTAGTGTGTTACTGATGATAGGCTTTGTTACTTTGGTCCCAGCTCTCTGCAGGTCATTCACTAGGTCCCCCTGTGTGGTTCTGGGATTTTTGCTCACCGTTCTTGTGATCATTTTGACCCCGTGGGGTGAGATCTTGCGTGGAGCCCCAGATCGAGGGAGATTATCAGTGATCTTGTATGTCTTCCATTTCCTAATAATTGCTCCCACAGTTGATTTCTTCAGACCAAGCTGCTTACCTATTGCAGATTCAGTCTTCCCAGCCTGGTGCAGGTCTACAATTTTGTTTCTGGTGTCCTTTGACAGCTCTTTGGTCTTGGCCATAGTGGAGTTTGGAGTGTGACTGTTTGAGGTTGTGGACAGGTGTCTTTTATACTGATAACAAGTTCAAACAGGTGCCATTAATACAGGTAACGAGTGGAGGACAGAGGAGCCTCTTAAAGAAGAAGTTACAGGTCTGTGAGAGCCAGAAATCTTGCTTGTTTGTAGGTGACCAAATACTTATTTTCCACCATAATTTGCAAATAAATTAATTAAAAATCCTACAATGTGATTTTCTGGATTTTTTTTCTCATTTTGTCTGTCATAGTTGAAGTGTACCTATGATGAAAATTACAGGCCTCTCTCATCTTTCTAAGTGGGAGAACTTGCACAATTGGTGGCTGACTAAATACTTTTTTGCCCCACTGTACATGTTATTCAATCATTGCACCCACACTGCTCACAAGCGTTTGCGTAGCCAGGTGATAAAATAGAAGTTGGTTCTATTTGTGATGCTTGAAGCGCTGCAAGTCCCACCTCTCCCATCTCCTCATTGGTTTTTAGGAGCATATTCCCACATGGGTGAATGAAAGATGAACTGGGGTCCACACTCCAGACCAGTTGGTGGTGGTAATGCACTTTAAAGTTGGTTGCAGCCTGAAGGAGGAGATATTACTAGAAACAAACTCGGTTTACCATTTTATCTGTGGATTAATTGTCAGAGTAGAGGACCTTGTGCATTTCAGGTAAAATAACAACCCAATGTTTATATCCCAGGACAAATTATCTAGCAACAGCAAGCTAGCTAGCTAAAATGCCATAAATGTTTAATGCTTTTCGACCTGTCCCCAAATTAATATAGTTGTTTCAGAGTTCATTTTGATATTTCAACCTGCGTGTCCTGATTGTGTCTGGTATGGGTGGACAAAATCAACATGCGTGTCCTGATTGTGTCTGGTATGGATGGACAAAAATCAACCTGCGTGTCCTGATTGTGTCTGGTATGGGTGGACAAAATCAACCTGCGTGTCCTGATTGTGTCTGGTATGGATGGACAAAATCAACATGCGATGACGCACGTGGACGCAAGCGCACAAGCATTCTGGTCAGCAGGTAAGTGTGTCATTGTAGCAAAGTATTTATGAACAAAAAATCGGATCTCTTAAAAGTTTAGTTCATTTTTGTTCTATTATCTATACAATAGGTCATAATTGACTTTGGCCCAATAGGCCTGGCATATTCACACTTTCAAGGAGATTTTCGTTTTGATTGGGTTATTTTGCCTAAAGACCATTAGGACTACCTATAGAAAAATAAAAAAAACAACTCGCCATCTCTGCCCAGCCTGGCAAAAGTGGCCAAAAGGGTGTTTATCATCCTCAGTGGCTCCACAAGGCTGATGGCCTGCTCTCCAGGCACCATCACCGCTGGTCTTCTCTCCAGGCACCATCACCACTGGTCAGCTCTCCAGGCACCATCACCGCTGGTCTTCTCTCCAGGCACCATCACCACTGGTCAGCTCTCCAGGCACCATCATCGCTGCCCTGCTCTCCAGGCACCATCACCGCTGGTCTTCTCTCCAGGCACCATCACCGCTGGTCAGCTCTCCAGGCACCATCACTGCTGGCCTGCTCTCCAGGCACCATCACTGCTGGCCTGCTCTCCAGGCACCATCACCGCTGCCCTACTCTCCAGGCACCATCACCGCTGGCCTGCTCTCCAGGCACCATCACCGCTGGCCTGCTCTCCAGGTACCATCACATGAGCCTGAAGACAGACTGGCCAAACTTGTGTTTCTAAAATTTAATTCCAAGGCATTGTAGACTGAACATAATAAGACATTTTTTGTTTAATTTGCATTTAATTCTATGTAAGCAACAGCCGTTATGGCCAATTTAGAGACTATAATGATTTAATACAACAAAATGTGGTTTAAATGCTGAGAGCTTTATATCCCTGCCAGCCTATTGTGTCGCACTCGCAAATGCTTTACAATGTATTTCTTTGTAGGCTTTAGCCTTGACATAATTGAAATAATATAGAATAAATCATTCATTTTTGTTGCTTTTTAGGCTCCCTGTCTGGCTCCTGACCTATTCTATTTATATGCTGTTTAATATGACATGTAGTTTATTTGAAATGATATGCGCTTCTTACATTCACATTTTCATGTTTATTTAAATACTTTTCACTCAAACCATGTAGTTTGGTTTCAATACTTTAAAACCAAATGGTAGGTCCAGATAGTCCCAAAAATACATGGGTGCTGGTTAAATTGTGATTTTAATGAATGGAGCGAATTTGGAATGACAGTTTGTTTTTTGTGAGTGCGGAGCGGTTTTTAGCAGAGCAGTTGGAAAGGACATGGAGCTCCATTAACGATGAGCGGGATTTCTGACCACTCAACTCTGCTCACATACTCTGCCCTTGAGGAATAAAATCAGCATAGGCCTGAGCTGTAGAGAAGCGGACGCTAAAGAAACGAGCAGCTTTGTGTGTACAGCGCCTTTATATCAGGAACCTGCATTCATCATTTCTATCCCTAAGAAATTCAATTTTCCCTGTGGAGACGTTTAATGTGTTAAGAAGCAGGCCAAACAATATCAATCACTTGGGTTCACAAACAAACTTTCAGCACTAGGCTAAATGGGGCAGGCCTGCTGGGACCATTGCATCACTGAATCCTTTAGCCAACAACTTTTTATATTCTTCAGGTTTAAAGAGTCAAATAGTTGATACATAGACGCATGGGCTCAACTTTCACTGGGGACCGGGGGACATGCCCCCCCACATTCTGAAATTGCATTTATACCCCCCTTCCCAGTTTTATCATTGAAATGTGATGCAAAATGTGTGCTTTAGGACCATGCGGACGCCGACGAGCGGTCGGGTAGGCTGTTTGGAGTGTTTATCCAACTGAAGTTATCCAACTTCTAAAACCAAAGTTGCGCCCCTGCATAGACGTATCTTTTCCGATAACCTCCTGAAGTCCTTTTGCCACCAGTTTCAACCCAACAGAGGGGTCTCTTTAAAGCACTTCACACAGGGAGCTCTGTCTCTTTAAACTTCCTCTCTGGACCCCAGCATGAAGTGGTAAAGTAAGACTCAGCATTGCCCTTTGAAGAGCGAGGTTGGTTAATTATTCCAAAATATTGGCCCTGTATCCTGATGAATACACTGTCTATAGCTGCAGTATAGGCCTAACTTGAAATATTTTCAGCAGTGGCCTGATAGAACAAGGTGTGCATTCTGTATGTGCTTGGTTATTTGGAGAGTGGAGGGGGGGGTATTTAAATATTTGAAAGGAGTAAATATTCAAACGGTAATTGTGCTGAGAAGCCATTTGGCCATTTCATTTTAATTGCACTTTCATATTTCACTAGCTGCATTTCACTAACTGCATAGCCAGCAGCATACCAGCCAGCAGCATACCACCCTGCATCCCACTGCTGGCTTGCTTCTGAAGCTAAGAAGGGTTGGTCCTGGTCAGTCCCTAGATGGGAGACCAGATTCTGCTGAAGTGGTGTTGGAGGGCCAGTAGAAGGCACTCTTTCCTCAGGTCTAAAATAAATCCCAGGGCAGTGATTGGGGACACTGCCCTTGGTAGGGTGTCGTCTTTTGAATGGGATGTTAAAACGAGTGTCCTGACTCTCTGTGGTCACTAAAGATCCCATGGCACTTATTGTAAGAGTAGGGGTGTTAACCCCGGTGTCCTGGCTAAATTCCCAAGCTGTCCCTCATACGGTCACCTAATCATCCCCAGCTTACAATTGTCTCTTTCCTCTCCCCTGTAACTATTCCCCAGGTTGTTGCTGTAAATGAGAATGTGTTCTCAGTCAACTTACCTGCTTAAATAAAAATGTAGGGTAGGGTGAGTGACTTGCTGCATCCATTGAGCAGAGTAGTGCTGAGAGATGCCACCGTTTAAAGCAAAAGTAAACTGTTTGTAAAATAAATGACTGATCTTTTTGGGGTGATTCCTATTAAAAAGTGCCAAACCACAACCTGGCGCGATGTCATGTTGGTTGAGCCACATACATGTCATTCAAAATAAGATTGATCCCTTCCATCTCTACTGTATAACTACAGTCTCATTTGACATTGTGCATTTGTGACTCAATTCAGGAATCTAGGCATATGTCGCACATCACTACACTGTGTGCAGAATTATTAGGCAAATTGTATTCCTCAGGATTCATTTTATTGTTGAACAAACACAATGCTCTCAGTCAATCCAAACCTGAATGTTTAACCAAGGAAAAGTGAGTTTTGTCTTTCTCATGGGAATATATAAGTGTGCACAATTATTAGGCAATGATATTACAAAAATATTTTATCCTAACTCACTTGCTTATTCTCAATTTTTAGAGTAAGTGTAACAAATAAGTAACACAAAATGACAATTAAATAACATTTTTGCCTTTCAAAAATATTCAGTGACCAATATAGCCACCCTTCTTTTCAATAACTGCCATGAGCATTCCATCCATGTAGTCTGTCAGTTTCTTGATCTGTTCACAATCAACTTTCACTGAAGCAGCAACCACAGCCTCTCAAATGCTGTTCAAAAGAGGTGTATTGTCTTCCCTCACTGTAAATCTCACGTTTGAGAAGGGCCAACAAGTCCTCAATAGGATTTAAGTCAGGTGAGGAAGGGGGCCAGATCATTATTCAGGCATCTTTGAGGCCCTTGCTGGCAGGCCAAGCAGTGGAGTGATCTAGCCACAGTCCCATCCATCTGGTCCATCAAGAGTCACTCTCATTTCATCTGTCCATAAAACCTTTGAAAATTCTGGCTTCAGGTATTTCTTTGCCCAATCTTGATGCTTCAACTTATGAATCTTATTCAGCGTCGGTCGTGTTTCAGCCTTGACCTTGGCCATGTCTCTGAGCACTTGACACCTTGCACTTCTGGACTCTCTAGGTAGGTTGCAGTTCTGGAATATGGTGACACTAGAGGATAATGAGTTCCTGGTAGCTTGATGTTTAATTCTTCTCAGTTCTGGAATATGGTGGCACTGGAGGATACTGGGTTCCTGGTAGCTTGACGTTTAATTCTTCTCAGTTCTGGAATATGGTGGCACTGGAGGATAATGGGTTCCTGGTAGCTTGACGTTTAATTCTTCTCAGTTCTGGAATATGGTGGCACTGGAGGATAATGGGTTCCTGGTAGCTTGACGTTTAATTCTTCTCAGTTCTGGAATATGGTGGCACTGGAGGATAATGGGTTCCTGGTAGCTTGATGTTTAATTCTTCTCAGTTCTGGAATATGGTGGCACTGGAGGATAATGGGTTCCTGGTAGCTTGACGTTTAATTCTTCTCAGTTCTGGAATATGGTGGCACTGGAGGATAATGGGTTCCTGGTAGCTTGACGTTTAATTCTTCTCAGTTCTGGAATATGGTGGCACTGGAGGATAATGGGTTCCTGGTAGCTTGACGTTTAATTCTTCTCAGTTCTGGAATATGGTGGCACTGGAGGATAATGGGTTCCTGGTAGCTTGACGTTTAATTCTTCTCAGTTCTGGAATATGGTGGCACTGGAGGATAATGGGTTCCTGGTACCTTGACGTTTAATTCTTTTCAGTTCTGGAATATGGTGGCACTGGAGGATAATGGGTTCCTGGTAGCTTGACGTTTAATTCTTCTCAGTTCTGGAATATGGTGGCACTGGAGGATAATGGGTTCCTGGTAGCTTGACGTTTAATTCTTCTCAGTTCTGGAATATGGTGGCACTGGAGGATAATGGGTTCCTGGTAGCTTGACGTTTAATTCTTCTCAGTTCTGGAATATGGTGGCACTGGAGGATAATGGGTTCCTGGTAGCTTGACGTTTAATTCTTCTCAGTTCTGGAATATGGTGGCACTGGAGGATAATGGGTTCCTGGTAGCTTGACGTTTAATTCTTCTCAGTTCTGGAATATGGTGGCACTGGAGGATAATGGGTTCCTGGTAGCTTGACGTTTAATTCTTCTCAGTTCTGGAATATGGTGGCACTGGAGGATAATGGGTTCCTGGTAGCTTGATGTTTAATTCTTCTCAGTTCTGGAATATGGTGGCACTGGAGGATACTGGGTTCCTGGTAGCTTGATGTTTAATTCTTCTCAGTTCTGGAATATGGTGGCACTGGAGGATAATGGGTTCCTGGTAGCTTGACGTTTAATTCTTCTCAGTTCTGGAATATGGTGGCACTGGAGGATAATGGGTTCCTGGTAGCTTGACGTTTAATTCTTCTCAAGTCTTTTGCAGTTAATTTGCACCTTTTCTTCTCCATGTGTTTTTTGCACCCAAGTTGACTATTCACAACAAAACGTTTGATTGTCCGGTGGTCACGCCTCAATAGTTCAGCTATTTCAAGAGTGTTACATCCGTCTGAAAGGCATTTTAGTGTCAGTTAAATCTCTTTTTTGGCCCATTTTACCTGAGGTAATGCAGCTGCCTAATAATTATGCACACCTTGATAAGGTGTTATTCACTTTCGTCACACCCTCCCCTCATTACACAAATAAATATCACCTGAAAATGATTAAATCCAAAAGCATTCAAGTTTATATGGTTTGGCGTTGGAAAATGTGCATAGAAATAATGATAAGATCACTTGCCTGTTAATTGTGCTCACAGTGTAGGGCCTCCCGGGTGGCGCAGTGGTTAAGGGCGCTGTACTGCAGCGCCAGCTGTGCCATCAGAGTTCCTGGGTTCGCACCCAGGTCCGTGGGGCGACGCACAATTGGCCTAGCGTCGTTCGGGTTAGGGAGGGATTGGTCGGTAGGGATCTCCTTGTCTCATCGCGCACCAGCGACTCCTGTGGCGGGCCGGGCGCAGTGCGCGCTAGCCAAGGTTGCCAGGTGCACGATGTAGCCTCCGACACATTGGTGCGGCTGGCTTCCGGGTTGGATGCGCGCCGTGTTAAGAAGCAGTACTGGAATATGGTGGCACTGGTTGGGTTGTATATCGGAGGACGCATGACATTCAGCCTTCGTCTCTCCCGAGCCCGTACGGGAGTTGTAGCAATGAGACAAGATAGTAGCTACTATAACAATTGGATACCACGAAATTGGGGAGAAAAAGGGGTAAAATTCAACAAAAAAAAAATTGTGCTCACAGTGTAATTCACAGGAGAGCCATTTGAAATGTGTTTTTTTGGGTGGGCAGAAATGCCTTCTGGAACATGTGAACTTTCATGTGCCTTAATAACAAACTTGTATGCAATCTGTAAATACGAATAAAATTGTTAAATTACGAGTCTAGTTGGTTTAGCCACAGACAGTCAGCAACCTTCCCACTAGCTGAGATAATGAGTGGACATGCTGAGAGATGAGTTCGGATTGGTCTGCCATGTAGCACGCTTTGTCTATTTGAGCTGGTCAGTATGTGTAGGTAATCCTGTCTAACCCATTTTTTTAAAACATATTGCATAGTAGGACTGCAAAAGTGTTGCTCTCCACTTTCTGGAGGACCGAGTTTTGAAATCAGTGGAATTAGAGTATGATAGCTAAGGAGATGGATTACATCTTCAAACTAAGTAAGGGCAACCACGTCATCCATGACAAGGACAAGTGTATATCCCATGTATCCCATGTAAGGTAGCTAGCTATATTTTCAGATATTGCACATTTCTAATTCTGGCAGAAAGTCGTTTTCATTTCAAGTTAGTGTACTGTTAGCTAGATAGCTAACGTTAGCTGGCTGGCTCGCTAGCTAACATTAGTGTATGATCTGTGTAGTAATACTATTTGTATCTCAGAGCCATTTGCTTTGTTAGTTATAGCCTAATGTTAGCTAGCTAACATTGAACCTGGTTGGTTAGCTACCTGCAGAGTAATGCAGGGTGGTAACGTCATGAGTTGGGATTATGGTTCATTGTTTAGCTAGCTAGCTACATGTCTTAACAAAGGACTCCAATATACAAGTAACCATTTCAATAGAATGTCACTTCAAAAACTGTTGATAGACGTAGCTGGTAAATTCACTCTGGCTATCTACTACGATTTCAGAGCACTCTCATCTGAGTGTGCCAGAGCGCAGAATAACTGACAAATTTACGAACGCTCAACAACCGTTGAATATGGCTGGTGTCAGTAAACATTGCCAAAAAAGCGTAAATTGTTGCCAGCAGCACAGTTGCGGTCACCAACGCTCTGGATAACAAAAAACAGCCGAACCAGCTCTGCTAGGGTGAGTAAAATGGTCAGAGTGAGCTGTTCTCTCATTTGTGTCTGGAAGTAGCTAGAAAGCTAGCCAACATTAGCCAGTTAGCTTGGGAGCTTGGGTGCATGACTGCTGTTTTTAGGACAGAATGCTCGGATCAACGCTTAAAGAAATGGGTGGGGCTAAAGCTTAAGAGGGTGTGAACAATGCTGAATGGGTGTAGACAAAGAAGAGGTCTCCAGTAGGTCCCAAAATATTCAAAGGCCATTTTCTCAAAAGTGAGGATACAAGTTTAGTAACTTTTAAAGCAGAATTACTTTCTCATTGTTCCTCAACTATAGTGTATGATATACAATTTTCTAACTTTTTTAGTCTCTACTTTTATCCAATGTTAAAAACACAATTTCAAATGTTGCTATATAAGACCGAATCGAGCCGGTCGGTCATATTTGTTTTGCCTGAATTACTGAGTGTTCTTAAACATAAAAGGTATTCCAAGGCAGCAAGTGCATAGCTGACTCTTGTAAAAGCAGCCATTTGAAATTAGCTCATGTGTGGCTCTGTGTGTTGTTGACAGTTTGACATGAGTGGTGTTGAGCCCGCTGGGCTGTAAGTGGTGTTACAGAGTCCCACGGGCCCCTCTGAGCTACACACACGGCCCCATGCACACACAACTACAAACACACACACACCCTTGGCACATGCTCCACACACCCTTTCATAGGGTCTAATTAGAGGGGCAGGATATTATGGCTGACACAGCAGATGAAAAGGAGTGTTGTTCAGGCTACCGTGTGGAACTCTCTCTCTCGCTCTAGAAATGGGGGTGAATAACATACAGTCTGAAGTTTACATACACTTAGGTTGGAGTCATTAAAACTAATTTTTCAACCACTCCACATATTTCTTGTTAACAAACTATAGTTTTGCCAAGTCGGTTAGGACATCTACTTTGAGCATGACACAACTTTTCCAACAATTGTTTCCAGACAGATTATTTCACTTATAATTCACTGTATCACAATTCCAGAAGTTTACATACACTAAGTTGACTGTGCCTTTAAACAGCTTGTAGAATTCCAGAAAATTGTGTCATGGCTTTAGAAGCTTCTGATAGGCTAATTGACATAATTTGAGTCAATTGGTGGTGTACCTGTGGATGTAATTGAAGGTGTACCTGTGGATGCATTTCAAGGCCTACCTTCAAGGCCTACCTACTCAGTGCCTCTTTGCTTGACATCATGGGAAAATCAAAAAGAAATCAGCCAAGGCCTCAGAAAAAAAATTGTAGACCTCCACAAGTCTGGTTCATCCTTGGGAGCAAATTCCAAACACCTGAAGGTACCACGTTCATCTGTACACACAATAGTACACAAGTATAAACACCATGGGACCACGCAGCTGTCATACCGCTCAGGAAGGAGATGCATTTTGTCTCCTAGAGATTAACGTACTTTGGTTCGAAAAGTGCAAATCAATCCCAGAACATCAGCAAAGGACCTTGTGAAGATGCTGTAGAAAACGGGTACAAAAGTATCTATATACACAATAAAAATTAGTCCTGTATCGACATAACCTGAAAGGCCGATCAGCAAGGAAGAAGCCACTGCTCCAAAACTGCCATAAAAAAGCCAGACTACGGTTTGCAAGTCGCTTGGGGTATGTCTCTATCAGTTTTGCACATCGAGAGACTGACATTTTTTCCCATTCCTCCTTGCAAAACAGCTCGAGCTCAGTGAGGTTGGATGGAGAGCATTTGTGAACAGCAGTTTTCAGTTCTTTCCACAGATTCTCGATTGGATTCAGGTCTGGACTTTGACTTGGCCATTCTAACACCTGGATATGTTTATTTTTGAACCATTCCATTGTAGATTTTGCTTTATGTTTTGGATCATTGTCTTGTTGGAAGACAAATCTCCGTCCCAGTCTCAGGTCTTTTGCAGACTCCATCAGGTTTTCTTCCAGAATGGTCCTGTATTTGGCTCCATCCATCTTCCCATTAATTTTAACCATCTTCCCTGTCCCTGCTGAAGAAAAGCAGGCCCAAACCATGATGCTGCCACCACCATGTTTGACAGTGGGGATGGTGTGTTCAGCTGTGTTGCTTTTACGCCAAACATAACGTTTTGCATTGTTGCCAAAAAGTTCAATTTTGGTTTCATCTGACCAGAGCACCTTCTTCCACATGTTTGGTGTGTCTCCCAGGTGGCTTGTGGCAAACTTTAAACGACACTTTTTATGGATATCTTTAAGAAATGGCTTTCTTCTTGCCACTCTTCCATAAAGGCCAGATTTGTGCAATATACGACTGATTGTTGTCCTATGGACAGAGTCTCCCACCTCAGCGGTAGATCTCTGCAGTTCATCCAGAGTGATCATGGGCCTCTTGGCTGCATCTCTGATCAGTCTTCTCCTTGTATGAGCTGAAAGTTTAGAGGGACGGCCAGATCTTGGTAGATTTGCAGTGGTCTGATACTCCTTCCATTTCAATATTATCGCTTGCACAGTGCTCCTTGGGATGTTTAAAGCTTGGGAAATCTTTTTGTATCCAAATCCGGCTTTAAACTTCTTCACGACAGTATCTCGGACCTGCCTGGTGTGTTCCTTGTTCTTCATGATGCTCTCTGCGCTTTTAACGGACCTCTGAGACTATCACAGTGCAGGTGCATTTATACGGAGACTTGATTACACACAGGTGGATTGTATTTATCATCATTAGTCATTTAGGTCAACATTGGATCATTCAGAGATCCTCACTGAACTTCTGGAGAGAGTTTGCTGCACTGAAAGTAAAGGGGCTGAATAATTTTGCACGCCCAATTTTTCAGTTTTTGATTTGTTAAAAAAGTTTGAAATTTCCAATAGATGTCGTTCCACTTCATGACTGTGTCCCACTTGTTGTTGATTTTTCACAAAAAAATACAGTTTTATATCTTTATGTTTGAAGCCTGAAATGTGGCAAAAGGTCGCAAAGTTCAAGGGGGCCGAATACTTTCAGAAGGCACCGTACTTCCAAAGTTGTGGTAAAATGGCTTAAGGACAACAAAGTCAAGGTATTGGAGTGGCCATCAGAAAACCCTGTGTCATGTACTGTCATGTTGTGTCTTGTCTCTGTCCTTTCCCTTCACCCTGTCTCCCTCTGCTGGTCGTTGTTAGGTTACCTTTTCTCCCCCGCTTTCCCCCAGCTGTTCCTTGTCTCCTCTGACTACCCATTCACCCCGTTTCCCACCTGTTCCCTTTTTCCCTCTGATTAGGTCCCTATATCTCTCTCTGTTTCTGTTCCTGTCCTTGTCGGATTCTTGTTTGTTGTGTTTCATGCCTGAGCCAGACTATCGTCATGTTTGCTGTAACCTTGTCCTGTCCTGTCGGAATCTGCCGGTCTATCTGAGCCTACCACAGTTTGGTTATTAAAGAAGCTCTGTTTAAGTTAGTTCGCTTTTGGGTCCTCATTCACTCACCGTAACAGAAGAATCCGACCAAGAATGGACCCAGCGACTTCGGATCCTCTCCACTCAGCCGTCGGGATCCAGGGAGCGATGCTAGGCAGACACGAGCAGGGAGTGTCTGCTGCTCGACATGCCGTTGAGACCCTGGCCACCCAAGTCTCCAACCTCACAGAACAGGTTCACCATCTCCGCCTCGATCCACCGGCCACTTCCAGGGCTTTCGAATCTCCGGAGCCCAGAATCAATAACCCGCCGTGTTACTCTGGGGAGCCCACTGAATGCCGCTCGTTCCTCACCCAGTGTGATATTGTGTTTTCTCTCCAGCCCAACACTTACTCCAGGAGCACTGCTCGTGTCGCCTACGTCATATCTCTCCTTATTGGACGGGCTCGTGAGTGGGGCACGGCAATCTGGGAGGCAAGGGCTGAGTGTACTAACCAGTATCAGGACTTTAAGGAGGAGATGATACGGGTTTTTGATCGATCTGTTTTTGGGGAGGAGGCTTCCAGGGCCCTGTCTTCCCTATGTCAAGGCAATCGATCCATAACAGACTACTCTATTGAGTTTCGCACTCTTGCTGTCTCCAGTGGCTGGAACGAGCCGGCCTTGCTCGCTCGTCTTCTGGAGGGTCTCCGCGCAGAGGTAAAGGATGAGATTCTCTCCCGGGAGGTTCCTTCCAGCGTGGATTCCTTGATTGAACTCGCTATTCGCATTGAGCGACGGGTTGATCTTCGTCACCGAGCTCGTGGAAAGGAGCTCGCGCTCTCCGTCGCCCCCCTCTCCGCATCACTACCATCTTCCTCTGCCGGCTCGGGTGCTGAGCCCATGCAGCTGGGAGGTATCCGCATCTCGACTAAGGAGAGGGAACGGAGAATCACCAACCGCCTCTGTCTCTATTGCGGTTCCGCTGGTCATTTTGTCACTTCATGTCCAGTAAAAGGCCAGAGCTCGTCAGTAAGCGGAGGGCTACTGGTGAGCGCTACTACTCCTGTCTCTCCTTCAAGATCCTGCACTACCTTGTCGGTCCATCTACGCTGGACCGGTTCGTCAGCTTCCTGCAGTGCCTTAATAGACTCTGGGGCGGAGGGCTGTTTTATGGACGAGACCTGGGCTCGGGAACATGACATTCCTCTCAGACAGTTAAAGGAGCCCACGGCCTTGTTCGCCCTGGATGGTAGTCCTCTCCCCAGGATTCAGCGTGAGACGCTACCTTTAACCCTCACTGTTTCTGGTAATCATAGTGAAACCATTTCTTTTTTAATTTTTCGTTCACCTTTTATACCTGTTGTTTTGGGCCATCCCTGGCTAGTTTGTCATAATCCTTCCATTAATTGGTCTAGTAATTCTATCCTCTCCTGGAACGTCTCTTGTCATGTGAAATGTTTAATGTCTGCTATCCCTCCTGTTTCCTCTGTCTCTTCTTCACAGGAGGAGCCTGGTGATTTGACAGGGGTGCCGGAGGAATATCACGATCTGCGCACGGTGTTCAGTCGGTCCAGGGCCACCTCTCTTCCTCCACACCGGTCGTATGATTGTAGTATTGATCTCCTTCCGGGAACCACCCCCCCCCGGGGTAGACTATACTCTCTGTCGGCTCCCGAACGTAAGGCTCTCGAAGATTATTTGTCTGTAGCTCTTGACGCCGGTACCATAGTCCCCTCCTCCTCTCCCGCCGGAGCGGGGGTTTTTTTTGTCAAGAAGAAGGACGGGTCTCTGCGCCCCTGCATAGATTATCGAGGGCTGAATGACATAACAGTGAAGAATCGTTATCCGCTTCCTCTTATGTCTTCAGCCTTCGAGATCCTGCAGGGAGCCAGGTTTTTCACTAAGTTAGACCTTCGTAACGCTTACCATCTCGTGCGCATCAGGGAGGGGGACGAGTGGAAGACGGCGTTTAACACTCCGTTAGGGCACTTTGAATACCGGGTTCTTCCTTTCGGCCTCGCTAACGCTCCAGCTGTCTTTCAGGCATTAGTCAATGATGTCCTGAGAGACATGCTGAACATCTTTGTTTTCGTTTACCTTGACGATATCCTGATTTTTTCACCGTCACTCCAGATTCATGTTCAGCACGTTCGACGTGTCCTCCAGCGCCTTTTAGAGAATTGTCTTTTTGTGAAGGCTGAGAAGTGCACTTTTCATGCCTCCTCCGTCACATTTCTCGGTTCTGTTATTTCCGCTGAAGGCATTAAGATGGATCCCGCTAAGGTCCAAGCTGTCATTGATTGGCCCGTCCCTAAGTCACGCGTCGAGCTGCAGCGCTTTCTCGGCTTCGCGAACTTCTATCGTCGTTTCATCCGTAATTTCGGTCAGGTGGCAGCTCCTCTCACAGCCCTTACTTCTGTCAAGACGTGCTTTAAGTGGTCCGTTTCCGCCCAGGGAGCTTTTGATCTCCTCAAGAATCGTTTTACATCCGCTCCTATCCTTGTTACACCTGACGTCTCTAGACAGTTCGTTGTCGAGGTTGACGCGTCAGAGGTGGGCGTGGGAGCCATCCTTTCTCAGCGCTCCCTCTCTGACGACAAGGTCCACCCATGCGCGTATTTTTCTCATCGCCTGTCGCCGTCGGAACGTAACTATGATGTGGGTAACCGCGAACTGCTCGCCATCCGGTTAGCCCTAGGCGAATGGCGACAGTGGTTGGAGGGGGCGACCGTTCCTTTTGTCGTTTGGACTGACCATAGGAACCTTGAGTACATCCGTTCTGCCAAACGACTTAATGCGCGTCAGGCGCGTTGGGCGCTGTTTTTCGCTCGTTTCGAGTTTGTGATTTCTTATCGTCCGGGCTCTAAGAACACCAAGCCTGATGCTTTGTCTCGTCTCTTCAGTTCTTCAGTAGCCTCCACTGACCCCGAGGGGATTCTCCCTGAGGGGCGTGTTGTCGGGTTGACTGTCTGGGGAATTGAGAGGCAGGTAAAACAAGCGCTCACTCACACTCCGTCGCCGCGCGCTTGTCCTAGGAACCTTCTTTTCGTTCCCGTTCCTACTCGTCTGGCCGTTCTTCAGTGGGCTCACTCTGCCAAGTTAGCCGGCCACCCTGGCGTTCGGGGTACGCTTGCTTCCATTCGCCAGCGTTTTTGGTGGCCCACCCGGGAGCATGACACGCGTCGTTTCGTGGCTGCTTGTTCGGTCTGCGCGCAGACTAAGTCCGGTAACTCGCCTCCTGCCGGCCGTCCCAGGCCGCTTCCTATTCCCTCTCGACCGTGGTCTCACATCGCCTTAGATTTTGTCACCGGACTGCCTTCGTCAGCGGGGAAGACTGTTATTCTTACGGTTGTCGATAGGTTCTCTAAGGCGGCTCATTTCATTCCCCTTGCTAAGCTTCCTTCTGCTAAAGAGACGGCACAAATCATCATCGAGAATGTTTTCAGAATTCATGGCCTTCCGTCAGACGTCGTTTCGGACAGAGGTCCGCAATTCACGTCTCAATTTTGGAGGGAGTTTTGCCGTTTGATTGGGGCTTCCGTCAGTCTCTCTTCCGGCTTTCACCCCCAGTCTAACGGTCAAGCAGAACGGGCCAATCAGACTATTGGTCGCATCTTACGCAGTCTTTCTTTTCGTAACCCTGCGTCTTGGTCAGAACAGCTCCCCTGGGCAGAATACGCCCACAACTCGCTTCCTTCGTCTGCGACCGGGCTATCTCCTTTTCAGAGTAGCCTCGGGTACCAGCCTCCGCTGTTCTCATCTCAGTTCGCCGAGTCCAGCGTCCCCTCCGCTCAGGCTTTTGTCCAACGTTGCGAGCGCACCTGGAAGAGGGTCAGGTCTGCACTTTGCCGTTATAGGACGCAGACTGTGAGGGCTGCTAATAAGCGTAGAACTAAGAGTCCTAGATATTGTCGCGGTCAGAGAGTTTGGCTCTCCACTCAGAACCTTCCCCTTAAGACGGCTTCTCGCAAGTTGACCCCGCGGTTCATTGGTCCGTTCCGTATTTCTCGGGTCATTAATCCTGTCGCAGTTCGACTTCTTCTTCCGCGATACCTTCGTCGCGTCCACCCGGTCTTCCATGTCTCCTGCATCAAGCCCGTCCTTCGCGCCCCCGCTCGTCTTCCCCCCCCCCCCCATCCTTGTCGAGGGCGCACCCATCTACAGGGTCCGTAGAATTTTGGACATGCGTCCTCGGGGCCGTGGTCACCAGTACCTCGTAGATTGGGAGGGGTACGGTCCTGAGGAGAGGAGTTGGGTTCCCTCTCGGGACGTGCTGGACCGTGCGCTGATCGAGGATTTCCTCCGTTGCCGCCAGGTTTCCTCCTCGAGTGCGCCAGGAGGCGCTCGGTGAGTGGGGGGGTACTGTCATGTACTGTCATGTTGTGTCTTGTCTCTGTCCTTTCCCTTCACCCTGTCTCCCTCTGCTGGTCGTTGTTAGGTTACCTTTTCTCCCCCGCTTTCCCCCAGCTGTTCCTTGTCTCCTCTGACTACCCATTCACCCCGTTTCCCACCTGTTCCCTTTTTCCCTCTGATTAGGTCCCTATATCTCTCTCTGTTTCTGTTCCTGTCCTTGTCGGATTCTTGTTTGTTGTGTTTCATGCCTGAGCCAGACTATCGTCATGTTTGCTGTAACCTTGTCCTGTCCTGTCGGAATCTGCCGGTCTATCTGAGCCTACCACAGTTTGGTTATTAAAGAAGCTCTGTTTAAGTTAGTTCGCTTTTGGGTCCTCATTCACTCACCGTAACACCCTGACCTCAATCCTATAGAACATTTGTGGGCAGAATTGAAAAAGCGTGTGTGAGCAAGGAGGCCTACAAACCTGACTCAGTTACACCAGCTTTGTCAGGAGGAATGGGCCAAAATTTACCCAACTTATTGTGGGAAGCTTGTGGAAGGCTACCCGAAACATTTGACCCAAGTTAAACCATTTAAAGGCAATGCTACCAAATACTAATTGAGTGTATGTAAACCTCTGACCCACTGGGAATGTGATGAAAGAAATAAAAGCTGAAATAAATAAATCATTCTCTCTACTATTATTCTGACATTTCACAATCATAAAATAAAGTGGTGATCCTAACTGACCTAAGACAGGGAATTTTTACTAGGATTAAATGTCAGGAATTGTGAAAAACTGAGATAAAATGTATTTGGCTAAGGTGTATGTACACTTCTGACTTCAACTGTATGTTAACATCCTGTATAGATCTATGATTTAGTTTATTAAACTTCAAGACGTGACATGAAAGCAATTAGGCATCATATACGGTATTACTTCTGCATTCAGAAATAATAATAACCTCTCTTGGACTGACTCATGGAATTCACTTACTAAACGCTTTCCTATGGGGAAGAGAAACTTCTTCAAAGTAGCCGTCTACTGATCAATGAATTCTGCTTGTCTGTCTTGGTTACTTCAGACAATGACTTGCAGGCAGGTCTGTGATGAGGTGAGGGCGATCGGGACACATTGCTCCCCGAGCCTGGATCGATCGCAGAGAGAGATCTATTTCAGTTCTAATGGCTCCTCAGTACTATGATATCTCTCCACTCTGGCCCGGGCAGCACTGTGATGGATGGCTTTCTGTGGCCACAACCACTCTCTCTGCCACGCGATCAATAGAGACCCAGCCCAGTGAGAATGGACAGGACAGAACAAGTCTACTTGAATCTTCATGACAGAGGAAAAACGGCAAGTTTTATTCTTTTAACTATGATAGATAGGATGGAGTAGAATGGAAGGGCTGAAATGCCTTGTGTTGGAATAATCCATTCAAAAGGACTTGTTTGGAGAAATGAATAGGCATGCACCGTGGAAAGATCCTAATCAGATTAATAGTCATTAGCCTAACATTTCATGTTTTATCAAGTGTGACTAAATCAGTATGTACTTCATCTAATTGGCCAGTGAGGATGTCCACGGGGGACAGGGCAGGTCAGAGTAAGAGTGTCCTCTGCTGGACAATGGAGGGATTGATACACTTCATCAGCCCTCAAGGAGCTGCCGAAGGGGTGACAGTGTCAGCTCTCAAGTGAAAACCATATAAAAACGAAGGGTGTTTTCACACTTGGTCCCTTTCAGACAATTTTTGAGAACTCAGTTCGCAAAAACTTTTTGTGCAGTGTGAACACTCCAAAGGAACTCAGACTCCTCAAAAGAGCCCCTTAAGCGAACAAGTTGGGTACTACCAAAGCATCTCCAGAGTGCATAAAAAGGAGACTCAATGGTCACGTGGAATTTTACTGCAGTCATGACTCATGATTGTACAATTTTCAATCACAGCATTGTTTCATCTGCAGTTCTTCTTCTGCTATTTATTCCGTGACCAATAATATGTACCTGTTAATACTATCTTCTTATTACAATTATTATACATTTTAGCCATTTAGCAGACACTCCAGAGTGACTTACAATTAGTACATTAAGATAACTAGGTGAGACAACACATCACAATCGTATTAAGTAAATAAGTACATTTTTATCAGCAAAGCCAGTGCTAGCAGGAAAAGAGAAGTGCCTTTTTTATGTCTCATCTCTTAACTAAATGCAATCTATTAGCTTCCAAAATGTAAGTAGGTATATCAAGCTGTCCGATAACACAATCTGATGGAATGGCTTGCCCTGCACTTTGTAAAAACCCAGAGTTCATTGAGTGAATGTTGGAATGTTGCGCCGAATGCAGTGAAATGTTTACTTACGAGCCCCTAACCAACAATGCAGTTAACAAAAACTAATACGGATAAGAATAAGAAATTCAAGTAATAAGTAATTAAAGAGCAGCAGTAAAATAAAAATAGCGAGACTATATACAGGGGGTACCGGTAAAGAGTCACCGGTTAGTTGAGGTAATATGTACATGTAGGTAGAGTTATTAAAGTGACTATGAATAGATGATAACAACAGAGAGTAGCAGCGGTGTAAAAGGGCGGAAGGGGGGTGGGGGGGGCAATGCAAATAGTCTGGTAGCCATTTGATTAGGTGTTTAGGAGTCTTATGGCTTGGGGATAGAAGCTGTTTAGAAGCTTTTTGGAACTAGACTTGGCGCTCCGGTACCGCTTGCTGTGCAGTAGCAGAGAGAACAGTGTATGACTAGGGTGGCTGGAGTCTTTGACAATTTTTAGGGCCTACATCTGACACAGCCTGGTATAGAGGTTCTGGATGGCAGGATGCTTGGCCCCAGTGATGTACTGGGCCGTTCGCACTACTCTCTGTAGTGCCTTGCGGTCGGAGGCCGAGCAGTTGTCATACCAGGCAGTGATGCTCTCGATGGTGCAGCTGTAGAACCTTTTGAGGATCTGAGGACCATGCCAAATCTTTTCAGTCTCCTGAGGGGGAATAGATTTTGTCGTGCCCTCTTCACGACTGTCTTGGTGTGCTTGGACCATGTTAGTTTGTTGGTGATGTGGACACCAAGGAACTTGAAGCTCTCAACCTGCTCCACTGCAGCCCCGTCAATGAGAATGGGGGCGTGCTCGGTCCTTTTTTTCCTGTAGTCCACAATCATCTCCTTTGTCTTGATCACGTTGAGGGAGAGGTTGTTGTCCTGGCACGGCCAGGTCTCTGACCTCCTCCCTATAGGTGGTCTAGTCGTTGTCGGTGATCAGGCCACTGTTGTGTCATCTGCAAACTTAATGATGGTGTTAAAGTCATACCTGGCCGTGCAGTCATGAGTGAACAGGGAGTACAGGAGGGGACTGAGCATGCACCCTTGAGTGTTCCCTGTGTTGAGGATCAGCGTGGCAGATGTGTTGTTACCTACCTTTACCACCTGGGGGCAGCCCGTCAGGAAGTCCAGGATCCAGGATCCAGTTGCAAAGGGCGGTGTTTAGTTCCAAGGTCCTTAGCTCATTGATGAGCTTTGAGGGCACTATGGTGTTGAATGCTGAGCTGTATTCGCAGAACTCACATGGCACATCATGTCTAAACTATCCCTTAAAGTCCCGTTGTAATATGTCCTGAGCCACAGACCTAATGGAATACTTTATGAACTCAATTATTTATCTATTCAGGAGGTTAACATATGTTATTCACTCCCATCCCCTTTATATTAGTCCCCTGAGAGAGAGATATAAGCATTGACCATTTTATAGCAGGAAAGTGAAAAGACCGCACCAGCTGAAGGGGCTGCTAGAGCTACTAGTTATTTATTGTTGCATAAAATAAAGAAGTTGGAGAAACTTTCTCTTACACATTTTATATATGGTCATCATGGTCATAATATGGTTAAAGCGTGTCCAATTATCATGATCCATGTACCGTCACTTATTAAAACCTCTTAAACCCATTACCGGGATAGATTTGACAACATCCGGTGAAATTGCAGAGCGCCAAATTCAAACTACAAAAACATAAATATTTAACATTCATATAAATACACATGTAATACATCGAAATAAAGCTTACCTTCTTGTTAATCTTTTTGCAATCCCAAATGTCTCAGTGACACAATGAATGGTTGTTTTGTTCGATAAATTACTTCTTTATATCCCCAAAATGTCCATTTATTTGGCGCGTTTGTTTCAGAAATACACCGGTTTCAACTCGCCCAACATGACTACAAAATATCTAATAAGTTACCTGTAAACTTGGTCCAAACATTTCAAACAACGTTTCTAATCCAACCTCAGGTACCCTAAAATGTAAATATTCAATCAAATTTAAGACGGAATAAACGGTTTCCAATACCGGAGAAAAATAACGAGGAGCCTGTTCACGCGCTCCTGTTCACGCGCACCAAAAGACTTGAGTCCATCTGAGTGACACATGGGAAGAATAGGACTACTTCTTCATTTCTCAAAAGAAAAACATTGAACAATTTCTAAAGACTGTTGACATCTAGTGGAAGCCATAGGAACTGCAATCTGGGCCCTAATAAATCAGGTTTCCCATAGAAAATCATTGGAAAACACAATGACCTCTAAAACAATTTTCCCTGGATAGTTTGTCCTCGGGGTTTCGCCTGCCATATCAGTTCTGTTATACTCACAGACATTATTTTAACAGTTTTATAAACTTTAGAGTGTTTTCTATCCAATACTACCATGCATATGCATATCCTGCATATTTGCTTTGGGCACGCTTTTCATCCGGACGTGAAAATACTGCCCCCTATCCCAAAGAAGTTTTAACATAAGTGTCCCACAGTAACCTAAAGTAATACAGCACAGAGCATACTGTCATGGTTCCACCTGTCACCAGAGGGCGGAAAAGACTGTCCTAGAGACATTAACGACACTCAAGTGTGTCTTATTTACTCGTTATGATTTCCCTTTTAAAAGAGGTGTGCTTAGTCTTGTCCTTTGCAGAAGCTTGAATTGTCTACAGCGTGCAAGCATTTCCTGAGTGAGTGTTTGAGACTTAGTGTGTGTTGTTTTTCAAGTGTACTGTGATCCTGCGGCTACCGTTTCTCAGTAAACTATTATGTTTATCCTTAACCAATGATTCCTCGTTTGGTCTCTTCTCTACACCTGGGTCCAACCTCACCACGTCACACATACAAATTCACAGTGGGTTGATGGTGAGCTACGTCAGCCAACATAGTATAATTGTATGACGTCATGACTATTGATGGGACTCACTACAGGGGTGTAGGGCTGGGAATTGCCAGGGACCTCACGATATGATATTATAACGACAGCTAGAGCCCACAGCATGCAGTCAGTCAGCTAGTATAACGATCTGTTATTCGATTGTTATGCATAATCTTTTCCAGCATGTCCATGAATATTTACACACACTCCACATATATGAATAATCCAGTAGAGGCAATTAGTGGTTGCTAAGATGTAAAGATGTAGACATACTTATGGAATGCCTAAATGTGTTAATGAATAGTCTTCAATAGTACAAAATCCATAAAGGTCTTCAATATTTCAGCACCATGGACAGCTGAAGCTATGCAGCAGTGGCTGTGAGGTTGTATGGCGTACTAGTTACTAGTATACAGTACTGCTCTCACCTGTACAGTATTCTCTTCACAGTCAACTAAAATCAGACAACCATTGACCCCTAATTATGGACCCCTTTATAGTGACACTACCACTCTGGCTGCTCAGTGTGCAGTGTCACCATCGCAGAGATAGTCTGACTGTGTGAGGGTCCATAAGCATCAGAGGCCCGCTAAATGACTTTCTTATCTGAAAGACTCCAGAAGCAGCTTGCTATAGGGCCACATGGACACTGCACAGTAAACACTCTTTACCACACTCTCTCTCTCTCTCTTTCTCTCTCTACCACATGTGGATGCTATGCATAATATCTTTAGCAGAGAGGAGCAAGAGGTCCCACTTCCTCTAGACTACCAGCATACAGGAGAGGAGATATGGCTCAGAGTGGTGACTTCAGACTCGTACTCTGCTGCTGTGCTATGCTGAGGGCGAGGATAAAGCTACTAAGTAGGTGTAGTAAACATGCAATCCATGCAGTATGAAACGCTTGGTTTCAGGTCCACATCACTGGGGCGGCAGGGTAGCCTAGTGGTTAGAGAGTTGGACTAGTAACTGGAAGGTTGCGAGTTCAAACCCCCGAGCTGACAAGGTACAAATCTGTCGTTCTGCCCCTGAACAGGCAGTTAACCCACAGGCCGTCATTGAAAATAAGAATTTGTTCTTAACCGACTTGCCTAGTTAAATAAAGGTAAAATATTATTCTCATATTCAATGTGAGAAAGGTGGATTTTGAGGTTTGCAAGTACTATGTACAAACACCCTTAGACAGACACTTCAGTAGGACTTTCTTATGTTTAACCGTCCCCACTCTAAGACACCCTGTCTCCATGACCACACAGAGGAGAGGTGGTCACGGCCATCAACCCTGTTCACATTCTAGCAGGATAAAAACACTTCTGCTTCACCGCTCTCAATCTACACACAAGTCTTATGCTAAACACACAGAGCAGGTGACAGAAACACATTTCATGCTGTGCTATTTCCGACGAGCAGTCTTCCATCAAGACAGGTCCTTTTGAAGTCACCTCAGCCAAGTGACAGGGTAAACATGAGGGGGGGGGGGGAATATACTGATGATGCCGAGACACATCCATTTACACCAGAGGTGTCAAACTCTTTTTGTGTCCGAGGTCGCATTCGGTCTTCAATGAGGTGTGGAGGGCCGTACTGAAAATAGTTTTGAATCCCTCGCCGTAAAATGTGCAAAATATACTTCTCTATTCATAGTTTTTAGAATTTTCGATGCTCCCGGACTGTCTAGCTTTATTTCGATAATTATCAGCGAGCTGGACCCAGTCAAGAAACTGTATGAATGTAGGTCCATTATCATTTCTACACCATTGAGTTTGTTTCCCTTCCCCGAATTACTTTTATTTTTTTGTATTTAATTTTTTACTCAAACCACCCGCGGACCGTATGTTTGACACCCTTGATTTACACACTTAGGAAACAGCTAGAATACATGATGGGTTATGTTTTTCATAAGGTCTGTGTGCATAAATTACTTTGCAGGGGACATGGTATTTTGATGAATGTATAGGCTATTCCATGCGCCAGTTTAACATTGAAAGACCAAGTCAGATATGTAAATATATCATTTCATATGTATAGGCTCAGCAGGAATCATGTAATGAAACCAGGCAAACAAAAATAAAAGGCCTGACTCAAAGATTAGCATGTATCCCCAGGAAACACACCTGAATAAATAAGCACCCACAGAGCTAAGCCAGTGACGCAAACATTAGGTAAATATAGCAGAATTACAGAGGCAGAGAGGAGGGTGGTAGTGGTGGGTGACTCATTCCAAAGCCATTAAAGAGAAAGTACTATCTCGCACTCTAATAAGCTGCTAGCTCTAGTCCCGTTGGCATCACATCTGCATCCCAAACACTATTCCCTACACTGTGCACTACGTTTGTCCAGAGCACTATAGGTGCACCATATAAGGAATAGGGTGCCATTTGGGGCACAGGCCACATCTTTAGCAGTTGTTGAAACAGCAGCACACAGATGCGGTCTCCAGATAAATAATTAATTGCAGAGGAAGCGGATGCATCCATCCCTCATGCCTTCAAAAAAAGCATTAGTACCAACATCCACCTCTAAACAGTGTTTGTGCTACAGTAACTATCTGCCTGGCCTGCAACATCTACAAAGAACACTGAACTATAATTACCACTGCATTGATACCAGTTTCCTTCCAATAACATAGTTATCAGTACACACATGTAAATTACGAACAGGAATAGAAAGATTAAAAAAGTAATACAAATGTAATGTTAATCCAGTGTGTTCTACCATTTAGCTCCTGAGCATCCTTGAACAACACTGATCCTACTAATTACAAGCATGTAATTGAGACAACACTGACAGTGCTATAATTTAGATGATGTTCATGGAGAGAGAGAATGAAGGAGAGGGCGTGAGGAAGTGAGAGAGAATGAACAATTTAGAACGAGAGAGAATGAGGGGGGGAGAAAAGAAAAATATTATGATGTACCCAGACTTCCACAGGACACAGTGTGCTCCACACACAGTGCAGTCAGAACACAAGCAGCATTATGAAAGAAGCAGAAATCATCATCTCCTGAGCAGCCAGCCAGCCCAGCAGCCTCACACAAACTACTAGCTACTGCATAAATAATTCATGATATAAGATCTGGCGGAGCTTTAGTGGAAATTGACTGGGAGAAGTTCAGAGGCTTTTCTCTCTCTCTCGTCAGCTAGTCCTGATGCACTGGAGGGAGGATAATGAGCAGCACTGAAGGGCTGACTGTCTCCCTGTTACACACACTGAATGTAGGTCTGCTGAATGCTAACTACTGTACTGCTTAAGTTGGAGATAATGGGGAATGGTAGGTTTTATCTTTTGGATATCAATTTTGTAGAGTGCAGTTATATCATTCTACTTGGTAAATAACTATATAGTATTAGTACAAAGCTAACATTTTCCTGTTCTGATATTCTCAATCATTGGCTTTATGCCAACAAAGGTAAATGAGGTCAGGGAAGGGCCCATTAGGACAACAGGACAACGAAACAACGTAGGAGGTACACTGGTGCCATCCATTAGTGAAACATGAGCCAAGAATCAGGTTAACCTTTTTAACCACAGAGCTCCAAAAAATGTACAGTGTGAAGTAGATGAATCAATATGTTCTGGATTTGGACTCATTTACTGTACATGTAAATACATCAGGAGACCAATAACACTCTAAAACCCATCATGTGCTTATTGGCCTTGTAAAGTTAAAGGGATACTCTGGGATTTTGGCAATGAGGCCCTTTATCTACTTCTCCAGAATCAGATGAACTCGTGGATACAATTTTTCTGTCTCTGAATGCAGTTTGAAGAAAGTTGCTACCTAGTGCTAGCGCAAATGCTAACTAGAGTTAGCGCTATGACTGGAAGTCTATGGGTATCTGCTAGCATGCTAGTAGATACCCATAGACTTCCAGTTATTGTGCTAATCCTAATTGGTTCACAAAAACTCTCTCTAACTTCCTTCATACTGGACACAGAGACAAAAACATTGTATCCACAAATTCATCTGACTCTGGGGAAGTAAATAAAGGGTAAAAATCCTGAAGTATCCCTTTAATCTAGCTATATTCATAAACCATACCACTAATGACATTCAGTTAATATGGTGAGGGCTACATAATTCACATACAAGTCCTATGGGACCTTATCAATAAAAAAAATCCCTACCTATGTATGCAGTGGCACCCACGGAATATGTTCCCTAAAGTTCCCCCTGACAGTCCCAGATCCCTAGAGACACACAGACAGACAGACAGGAGTCTATTAACAGCTGGCCTCTGGCTACTGTCCCCAGTGTCCGTGTGAATCCACAGGATCCAGGGTGAGAATGGGATTTCCAAGGACACGTTCCTGCAGCTGAGCTCATAGGGAAAGTGCATTTTAAAGAAGCCTTAGTTCCTTTAAGGGACCAGATAGTTTCAGTTTATTCATGAGGATGTTCTATGTGGGTTTCACAATGCTTTTAAAAAAAGAACATGGGGACATTAAGTAATAACAAACAAAATTCTGTTTTGGAAGGAGCCACATTGTCAACAGGAAAATCTTCCCACACAGTGACAATGATGATGACGATAATGATGTTGCTGAGCTGAGCCATAACGTAACTATGTTAAAAAATAATAGAAGAGGGACTGTTTTTGAGGGAGTGTCAGAGTAGAGCGAACTCACTCTGCCTCCTCCTGAGTGTCCATACAAGCTCCCAGTGCCAACACAGAAACAGAACAAGGAGAGCAGAGCAGAGTCACTCCTGGAAGCATAAGGGATGGAGGGATGGAGGGACAGAGGATGTAGGGAAGGAGCAAGGGATGGAGTGGTGGCCGGTAAGGTTACTGGGTAGAGTGGCTTAGGGGAGAGATATTTCAGAAACCCTGATATGCAGTCACTGTATTCTATTAGCTCCTCAGAACATAAAAACTCAATGGCAAATGCACTCGTTACCCCAAAGGACAACCTTGCCCAGGGATGGGTTGGGACCACAAAAATATTAACTCATCATGAGGGGTCACAGTTGCCAAACTAATTTTATGCAATTCTACAATTTTGCCACGGGGTGGAAAGGAAAAAGAGCTGTTTTATAGCGAATTTCCTGCAATTTGACACATTATGCCATAGGGTGGAGAGAAATATTTGCAGAATGATATCCGAGTGAGACTGACTAACAAAACCGATTGTGGCCCCTGGGCCGGTAATTTGACCATGATAACAAGTTTGGATAGCTGGCCACTAAACGAACTTAGCAATCTAAAAATGTGAGCTGACATGGGCTAATTGACTGACTATCAGTGACTGACATAAGAGAAAAACTGCTGATGCACAACCAAAATTGTATATTCTACTTGTGTATTCTACTATTCTAACTCGCAGCATTTAGTTAAGACCCCGATCCCTGCCCTAGCCAAAGAGACACATGATGTGCACTTTGTTATGTCATTAACAAAAAGCCTCTCTCTAATTTAAAATTGCTTGGGTAAATCAGGTCTGGATAGCCTAATTCTTTAGATGATACGATTTAGGGAAAAGAAAGATCTTCTTTATGCAACCAGTGTTGCCATCTGGTGCTCCTGGAACGGATGTGTAAACTTCCCTGAGGACATAGGGTTATGGAAAGGGTCAGACATGCAGTCAGCCCTGCGGCCACACAGAACCATGACACTGAGACCATAATACATATCCTGAGTGTAAAAAAACATTTGTACATCTGCTCTTTCCATGACATAGACTGACCAGGTGACACCAGGTGAAAGTTATGATACATTATAGATGTCACATGCTAAATTCATTTCAATCAGAAGGAGAGGTGACAGGTTAAAGAAGGATTTTTAGGCCTTGAGAAAATTGAGTCATGGATTGTGTGTGTGTGCCATTCAGAGAGTGAATGGGCAAGACAATAGATTTAAGTGTGGGGTGTGAACGGGGTGTGGCAGTAGGTAGTAGGCGCACCGGTTTGTGTGCTGCTGGGTTTTTTCAGGCACAACAGTTTTCCGTGTGTATCAAGAATGGTCCAACACCCAAAGGACATCCAGCCAATTTGAGTCAACATGGGCCAGCATCCCTGTGGAACGCTTTCAACACCTTGTAGAGTTCATACCCTGACGAATTTACAACAATTTCTGCGATAATTAGATACTCAAACTCTTTCTTTCACTTGGATTTCAATCAAAAAAATCCTTGCCAAGAGAGGAAATCACAAATCCAACTGTCAACAGCAAGATACTGGGGAATCTGTTTTTAGACGATGCCAACCAACTGTCAACCGACACAGTGGGCCAAGGGGAACACTGTACTGGCAGCCCATTACCTATGCTGGAGGGTCAACCTGGGAAAACACACACTGCTCAGCTCTGAAGCAGCCTGAAGAGGAAACATTCAGGATCCTTCCCAAATGGCACCCTTTTCTCAATCTAGTGCACTGCACTTTGTAGGGAATAGGCTGCCATTTGGGACGCACCCCCAGTCAGGAAGCTCTTCACTCGGAGTCTCACAGAAAGTGTCTCACATGGTCGTCATGGATCGATAGACACCGAGACACACAGAAAATGTCACATCCAGAAAATGCCACATTTTCTTCGGTCCTATACATTGAGCACAATTATCCATGGCAGTGTATGGAAGGAGACATTAAGTAATTTAGTCAAGGATATTGTCCTACAATGGTGTGTATTCATGGATGCCAAGGGAAGGGTTACTCCCCAGAAAATGGACCAATAAATTGTTTACAAAACATAAAATCATGTATATTTCATCTCTCTGTGTTTCACAATTTTCCTACAATTTGTAAGAGGCTGAATGTATCTCACAGGAGAAAGCATCCAAGCGAGCGAAACAGCGCCCCTCTGTTTCTCTACGTGTAGGCCATCTATCTGATGTCTGGTCCAAACAAGTATGACATTGTTGCCGTCCCTAGCATTGAATGCAAGGGAAGCTAGCGAGCATCTGGCCTCCCTTGACAAAAAAAGTATAAAACATTAGTCAATCAGCGTTGAGCTAAACTGAGCGAGCTGTTGTTATCCTCCGGTGGCTAGCTACTGTAGCCAGCTAGCTAAAATTAGCCCTTTCCGAAATTAGCCATGGATGAAGATAGGGATTTGGACTCCATACTGGCCAATGATTTTATAACACGATTCTGATCCAACCTTTGTTGTGCCCCTGGCCTGAGAGGATGGAAGTTCAATATGTAGCTAGATGTACAGTAGAAGGCTAATGTTAACTAGCTAACACTGCCCCTGAATGAAAGTTTGAAGCAAAAACAAAAAATAAAAGTGTGTACTGTATGACAGAGTGATAGACCGTTTCGTCAACATGAAAGAGAGGATGAAATTGTCGTTTCTCAAGAAGTAGGGTGAGTCAACATATTTTTCTACTTACAAGAACGCGCACACACACACAGAAATCCGAACCATGAGGCTCATCATATTTAGCTTAAGTTGATTGGTGATTTGTTGATGTTGAAATGTTGATGTTGACATGGTGCTGGAATAGTGGAGGCTGCTCCTGTTTTCTTTGCGACTTGCGGTAACTCTTTGTGGTTCTAAATCAATAGTTGTTTAGTGGTCCGAAATTTCTGAAAAATGCACTTGCTTGATCATGCTGTAAGTCATGTAACTGTCTGTTACTGTACAGCCCATGTTGCATCAATATGAGTCAGAAACATTTATCCTACTGTTAAAATTGACTACACAGTGTAAATAGGATCATTTTTGTCACAGTCAGTCTCATCCAAAACAGAGTTTTGTGAGAATTTACGTCGTGACTGCATCACAAAGTAAATTAAGGTTGGGTTTGTTTCAATCCTGCCCATATGCCCACAGCTGGCAGCACACAAGTAATCATCAATTCAGAGTGCAGCTGCAGGCGACCCTATCGTCATGCCTGTGGTAAATTTGGGTTGACTTTAAATATCCCTATGGGGCTAATAATGGACCGTTGGTAAATTTCACTGTACATGGGACAATATGTTAAAATTCCAATAGCTCCAAATTTCAATGACTTAAAAACTTAAAACCAACGATAAATTGTAGAAATTCATATCAAATATTGAAAACATTTAATGAGACAACGAAAAGATACTGTCCCGTTTACATTGTGTAAGTTATTGACGGTCCCTAACATAGCCCCGGAGAGTCAGTCAAGCAGGTTGCACACCAGCAGGCTGAAGCTAATTGGCTAAATACTTTGGCTAACTCTTCCCATGTGCGAACACACACACACACACACACACACACACACACGACACCCACGAGACACCTATGAGAATAGCAGGCCAGTGGATCACTTAGGACAGCAAAAGCCAGTGGCAACTTTAGGGATGAGGATGATTTAGGTGACCCAGACACAGGCCCAAAACAAGTTAAGCTACCCCAGTATCCCCTTGACCGTTTTAGATTGAAAAACTAAAGAGACACACCAGATACAGAGACAGCAACAGAAAAGTAGATGATGGAAAGAGACACCAGACAAGACAAAGAGATAGCAACAGAAGATAAGGATATGATGGAGAGACACCAAATTAGACACAAAGTGGCACAAGAGATGGAGAGAGAACAGAGGTGGGTTGAGCACACATTAGACTGTATCACTTCAAGCTGTTCTATAGATTCTATTTCATTTTATTTATTTGCACAAATTATAACAGGTGAAATACAGACAGTGAAAAATTAAAACATGGTTTACAAAGAATTTACAGGTGAGGTGGAAAAGCCTTTAAAATTACTATTAAAACAATTGTTCACTTTTACACTTTTTACAACCAGGGCAAGATGAGAGAGGGGGATAGACAAGAGACAGCAACAGACGAGGGCAGACACGAGGGACAGCAACAGACGACATAGAGAAAGTGATGGAGAGAGGCAGAGTAGGAGTGAGCACACAGCAGACTGTATCACTTAAAGCTGCTCTATGGATTATAATTACTGCACATCTAATCTCTCAATGTTAATTTCAAAGTGCTCCAAATTCATGCAAAATTTATTTAAACAGCTAAATGCCAGGGGAGGATGCCCCCGAACCCCCCTACTGGCTTTGGTGAACATGATGAATGGCCTATAAGCCAGTTTAGTTCCATGATGTACAGCCCCTGTCAGCTCCATGACCAGGTCAATTCCCTTAGAACAGCTGAGACAAGGAGAATATCAATCAATACATCATACATGTCAGAGGAGATAACCTACGCATAACATGCTGCTACAGTCAAAATCAATTTAACCGACATGGGACCCAATTAAAAGGCTAATGTGAACAACCCATTCTGATAGATACACCAGCTGGGTAACTACAGCAAGAGTCTTGGGGAATTAAATCAAGGAAGAAAATGCCTCTGCTATTGAGAGTTCTGCTTGTGACAGCTCCTCCTTATATTGGTTTACTGGCATGCAACTTCCTAAACCACACCCTGATGTATGTTGTTGTTGTTTACATTCATCTGACACTAATGCTACATGCAATTTGCAGTGTAATTTCAGAAAATGTCATTGATGCATCTACAGTAATAGTGGAATGATATGTTTCACAACATTTTACCCCCACAAATATTTTGCCCCAAATTGCATTCTAATGGTGCAGCCTTCTTATTGGTCAACAGACCGGCTCTTGTTGTCAACTCAACAACAGACCAGTGAATTCGACAACAAAATATTTTCTGACCCCAGTCAATTTGACAACAATAGTTTGTTACATTTAGTACCTTTAAATTCAGCTTTAAAATGTATATTTCTCTTAGCTTTCTCCTCTGTGGTAGAAAAGATTAAAAGAACTGCGACTCCCATTCTCCTTTGCTACAATTCATACACTCAGTATTAAAACTAGCATGATATTTAGTGGCTATATGAATACAACTTGGCTCCATGGCTTCTATGGAAATGTTCTAGCGGTCTATATAAGTGAAAACAACTGAACAAGAAATGTCGCAAAAAAGCTCAACAATTTCAATGTTCAAACATGTTCACTTTCAAATTCTCACTCCTTGCCCGTTTAAACTACACAAACACTCTCAAACGAGTATGTATCCTAATAAACCAGATTCAATACGCAATAAAGCTTTAAATAAGTATCAAACATGCATGTTTTTCTGCTTACCTCTTTCTTTGACAGGAGTGGCAGCCAGGAGTTTGCGAGCTTGCTTGGTCTGTCTCGTGCGCAGCTGAGGTGGCACTGGTACCCTCACGCTGGTGGTGAGGTGCTGCCTAGCGACGTGCAACCACCAGCCAATGAGATCATTATGAAGAAAAATGTGCAAAATAGCTTATGCCTTCAGTTTATATCATACTAGGAGCTTCAAGAACATATGCCAGCTCTTGCCTGGGAACCGTTGTTTTTTCTCGAAGTTCTGACTGATGACAGCAGTGAAATGAAATGTAAAAATGCATTATGGAAACATTTCCTGGCAAAGTGCTTTCATGATAGTAAGTAGTCTAGACCTAGCCTATGTGATAGCTGAGGAAGTGGTACACTTGGGAAAAGCTCTAATCCATTCAAATAGATGCCTACCTCAAAGGTTCATACACATTTCTCGATTTATACATTTCATTCTCACGATGCATAATTCGATTTTATGGACATTCAACAATCATAGGCGACACATGCAACATCACGACAAATGAAACTACTGGCCGCCTCGTGTTAGATCAGTGACAAATGTATTTTAATTTGGTCATATACTCTATTGAATGTATACAGGCACAAAAACAGGTTTTAAAAGCAGCTACGGTATTTTCAACATACATAATGAACAACATACATTACTAGCTATGTCTTCTCCATAGAACAGACAGTGTCCATTATGGGCACATGCTTCGTCTGTCTTTGCATGCCGGTCATCAAATGCAACCAGCTGTATTGTGTGCCAGTCTCACAGAGATGGGTGTTACCCGTTAGTTAATAACTAATAATGTACAATGAAGGGTGATTGAGGTTTATAAAGTGCAAACATATTATTTCGTGTCTATGATTAGTTCATTTACATCAGGTCTGCCACAGAGTAACTCCTATATAGGCCATGAAAATACTCACAGTGTTCACTTACAGTAAGAGCAATAACCTAAATGTATTTAATCTACAGTTCCCCCTAGTGGTCTGTTTTTTTATGTCCATGTTGAGAACCCAGTTCTGAGAACCCATTGTTGGCTCAGCGAATGTGGGCCATCTCCTCTAGGAAGGGGGTCTTCATGCAGCCAGTGCAGAGCTGATCCATCCACAGGGGCGCCTCGTGCTGCAGAGGGGTGCGTCGGGGGTAGAAGGTGTAGGAGAGGTCGTAGTTCAGCAGGCAGCTGATGGAGGCCATGTAGACGTCTGAGAAGCGACACAGGCGGCGGGAGAAGTAGGTGGGGTTGTGACAGGTGCGGAAGATGCTGCCGAACTGGGGGTTGAAGAGGTTCTTTGTTCTTAGTCTGTAATAAAAAAGGGACAAGAGAGGAAGAGATAATACAAATACAAGTGGGTCATTTTCAGGCTCTGCAGATATGAAATCCTAATCACTTCAATGTCCAGAGAAAAAGGTACTCAATTAGTACCACTAAATCCATCTGACCAACCTGAGCTCCTCTCTCTCCTTCAGCCAATCCTGCAGAACCTCCCTAGACTGTGAATCCCGATGCATCTACAAAAGGACATGACAAGAGTCAGCTACTGTATGGGAAGAACTTGACAATCCTACTTAAGATGTACAGATACAGCTCCTTATCAAATAATGAATTCAAAAGAGACCTTGTATGTATGTCAATATGGGGAGAAGGGAAAACATGCCAGTGTCTATTCCCCAGAGGAGTGTACCTGCATGCGTTCCAGCAGGCCTGTGAGGGCCTGAAGCCATGTGAGGCTCTGGGCATATTGTTCTGTGTTCACCACCTTGGTCTCCAGATCCAGCTCAGGCACGATGGCTCCCGTACGCCACCCATGACGCAGCATCAGATCCTTGTAAAAGACAGTAAACCAGCTCCAAGGTTTAATTAGTGAGTGAAAGAATATAATACAATATAATATTTTGTTCACCAAAGAGTGAGCTTGGGTTTCACCTCTCAGCAGGCAGCATGAAGACACATTTAATAATTGTTATAATTGGGTTTATAGGAGTTCAATATGTGTGTAGTATATTGGTTCCTAGTTTATCATTATCATAATTGAAAAATATGGACTTTATGAGCCGGAAGCAATACCTGCTAAAGCCCAAGGATGGCAGTCACCAGAGAACAACTTCCACAAGTAATGATTCGTCACCTCCATCAGACTCGCTCTCCAAATCGTCTAGTCGATTTTGAGGTAAGCTACGGGTCAAGGAAGAGAACACCATACAGACCACCCCAACGAGGGACCACGAGTAGAGGTCGCTGTGGGAGGAATTACTTTCTCTCACAACCAGACCTGCAGCAGTTAAACTCCTACAAAAGATGAGAGAAGCACCCGCTCTTCTTCCAGAACGCTCACAACGTGCCTGAAGCTAACTGAAGAGGAGAGTGACAAGTTGAGGTGTGAGATAATGGAATTATTAGGAAGAGCTAACCTCATCTGCTTCAATGAGTATCCAGCAGTTCAATTCACCTCCCAGGCTGCGTCGCAACATTGAGGATGGAGTCTCATTCTCATCGGTTGCCAACTCACCAGCACCCCACAGCAGGCACACCCCGACTCGAGGTCATCAAGATCAACGTCAGCCTGAGCTGGCATAGCTGGTGACAACCAGAGAGGACACACCGAGGTCACAAAGGCAGCGTCATAAGAACGAACAACTCATTGAAGAACTCAGGATCAGAGAGCTCCCCGACCCAGACCAGTCATCATCGTCATCATCAACTCAATCAAATCCTCACTGTCGTGAGCCATCACCTACACCTGACCGCCGCCATCGCCAGCCTACACCTGACTGCCGCTATCGCCAGCCGACACCTGACCGCCGCTGTCACCCGACACCCGACACCTGACCACTGTTGTCAGCCTATACCTAACAGCCGTCAGCATACACCTGAACCCCACTGTCAGCCACACCTGATCGCCATCGTCAGCCTACACCTGATCGCTGTCATCAGCCCTCACCTGATCACCGCCACTGCGACTACTCACCTGATCGTCGTTGTCACACACCAGTCCGCTACCGCACACCTTCTCCGCCCAGCTGGGAGCGCACCTACCGGAACCAACTCCTAACATCCCCAACTTCGTCAAATAAGACCCACAGGTGTTAGCCCTCGAGAATGTGCTGCCCGTAGATGCAACAGATTGAAACTTGAAGCATATACTTGTTGACCACCTGAATTTGCAGCTAACCGATCGCTGCAGCTGTACATAGTCTATTGGTAAATATCCCACCCATTTTCACCTACCTCATCCCCATACTGTTTTTATTTATTTACTTTTCTGCTCTTTTGCACACCAATATCTCTACCTGTACATGACCATCTGATCATTTATCACTCCAGTGTTAATCTGCAAAATTTTAATTATTCGCCTACCTCCTCATGCCTTTTGCACACAATGTATATAGACTCCCCCCTTTTTTTTCTACTGTGTTATTGACTTGTTAATTGTTTACTCCATGTGTAACTCTGTGTTGTCTGCTCACACTGCTATGCTTTATCTTGGCCAGGTCGCAGTTGCAAATGAGAACTTGTTCTCAACTAGCCTACCTGGTTAAATAAAGGTGAAATAAAAAATATAAAAAAATAAATGTGGGCAAGAGCTACCAAAGTATGGTTCTCAATCAGAGACGACAGACAGCTGTCCCTGATTGAGAACCATACCCGGCCAAAAACAAAGAAATACAAAAACATAGAAAAAAGAACATAGAATGCCAACCCTAGTCACACCCTGGCCTAACCAAAATAGAGAATAAAAAGCCTCTCTATTGCCAGGGAGTGACAGTGAGAGTGCAAGAAGATGGCACGCAGTTCAGCTGCGACCAAGGCAGGGACCACCCTGGCTCACGCAGTGATCAGCGAAAAGACAAGACTTTCCCCAAGACCACCACCAGCCTCCGCGGAGGTGAGCAAAGAAAGGACAAAGCCAAAGCCTGTACAGTACCAGTCTCCGGTGGAAAGGTCATGGGAGAAGCACTGCCTGTTCAGTACTTCTTTGTGAGCTCTGGTTCACCCAGGATGGCAATGTCTGTCTGACACTCTGGTCTACAAGCATGGTCACATGGAGAAAGCTGGGCCCACCATGCACAATATATGGAGAAAGCTGTACGAGCCAGTACGATGCACTCAGCTTCATCATCCCATACACTAGAGGTCTTCATGAATCCATCTGGACCCGAATACCTGAGACCTGATCCAGGTCCCGAGTAGGTCCGGATCCAGAATTCTAAAAATGGTCACTAGTCTGGGTCAGATCTGATATGATATGATTGTCACGGGTATGTATAATTTTAACTGACTTGTCCGGAAGGGGCCGTACAGATCCGAACGTGACAGCTGCAGTAGAAAGAGGGAGAGAGAAAAAGGTTATCATTAATGCTGCTGCTCTTGCTTTTCTCAAGAGTGTAGCGTGGCGTGTGTAGCTTGATGTTGGCCAATTATAAGTCATCAAAGCGGCAATAGGCTACAGTCATAGAGCCTCTGTGTGTGGCAAACGTTAGGAGATATCTAGGCTAATCAATGGAAGATGAAATTAAAATGACGGAATTAAAAGTTAAAGGAGAAGGATAGGCTACAACGACCAAGAGCCAACAAGTAGGCTGCTACCTAATATTCTGCTGTTGTTATTTGTACCTGTAGGAGGAGAAAGCGCATGCACTGCAGCCTCAATTAGCCTAACTAGCTAACGTTAGCTAGCTTAACTAGTTTCTCCCGGGTTTGATGCAGTCAAAACAGGTACTACATAATCATATTTGATGATAAATAACCTAGCTATGGCAGCCATTAGTTTACTATATTACGAGTCAGCTTGGTTGGCTGCTGTCTCTTCCTCCATTCTCCCTGCTTTCCCTGTCACTCGCTCACAGTATTTCCGCATATCGGGTCTAGGTGGGCTTTCCCAAAGTCTATTTCTAAGACCTCCATCATACACCACACAGGCCAAGGCCATGGTCCAGAGGCTCTGAGACAAGAAAAGGGGTTGGGATGACCCAGATCTACCTGAAAATCTCCACGCATGGCTTACTTGTGCCTCAGGTCACACTGCCAAGATGGACCTCCCAGACAGCACAAGAAGTGTCCATGTCTTCAGTGATGTTTCAGAGCATGCGTATGGTGCCGACGCGTACCTCCGCACTGAAGATGCCAATGGGCGGGTCTAGGTGGCATTCCTTGCAGCAATATCAAGAGTGGCTCCAAAATGGCATGACTCGCAATCCAGCTGATGCCATCATACGCGGCAAGACACCGTCTCAGAACATGATCATTGGAGTCAATGTCCTCCCTTCCTATGGCATCCTGGCTGAGAAGACCTGACAGGGGCTGTGGAAGCTTACTTGATATGGACTCCTGTCAGCGGACATTAAGTTGTCTCTCCCTGATGTTTCCCAGTAAAAACACTTTTTAGGAGCTAGTGGAAGCCACAATGCAGTCACTACACGAGGCGGACAGTAGTGCCAAAATATCCTCAGCTGACAACTTCAAGCAAGCCGAACTCAAAGTTCTCAGACATGCCCAGTCAGAGTTTCCCAGAAGACCTCTCCCTACTAGAAGCAGGTAAAGCCAGTTCCTCCAAGCAGCCGTCTGGTGACTCTGGCCCCAGAGTACAACAACGACTCCGGAAAGATCCGAATTGAAGGCTTTCGGAGATGTGATTCGGTCACAAGGCTACTAATTAAGAAATATGACAAGCAGACAAGCAGAGAGGGTGTTTGTCGAGTTACTTCGAGGGATCTGGATTCTGAGGGGGGGGCAGCTATCTGTCGCTTCCAGCATGGTGATGCCATACAGATATACCTAAGATGGCTGACCTGCCTCCAGCCCAACTGCGGTTCTACAAGCCGACGTTCTATACTACAGGTGTGGAATGCATTGGACCGTATATTATCAAGATTGGCTAAAGAAATGAAAAGAGACAGGGCATCATCTGTACAGGTGGATCTATTGTCGAACATAGATACAAATTCGTTCCTGATGCTTTTGAGATGCTTCATCACTCGCAGAGGAAAGCCCTTTTGAGATCTTGTCCAATTGAGGAACACATTTCAAGGGAGCCAAAAGCCAAAAGTGGCACAGGGGTAAGGAAGACCTTGCCGTGGGGAGCGTTGTGATGATCGTGGACAATCAGTCTTCTAGAGCGCTCTGGCAAATTGGAACTGTCAAGTCAGTTATCCCTGAAGCAGGCGGGAAAGTGAGGACAGTGGAGATCCAAGTCAAAGACAGAACCTACGTCAGGCCTGTCTGTAACGGGATTCGTCCTCCTCTGACGAGGAGTATGACAGATCGGACCAATACGCAGCGTGGTAAGTGTTCATGATATTTAATAGAACAGAACACTTAAATACAAAAACAACAAGCGAACGAAAAATGAAACCGAAACAGTTCTGTCTGGTGCAGACACAAAACAGAAAACAATCACCCACAAAACACAGGTGGGAAAAGGCTACCTAAGTATGATTCTCAATCAGAGACAACGAACGACACCTGCCTCTGATTGAGAACCATACTAGGCCAAACACGTAGAAAATATAACATAGAAAAAGGAACATAGACAACCCACCCCAACTCACGCCCTGACCAACACAAAGACATAAAAAATAAACTAAGGTCAGAATGTGACACTGTCGCTCGGCTTATCCAGCTGTCCACCCTTCCTCAAGAAGCTACTGACCCTTAGCTGGCATGTCAGTTGAAGCAAATTCGTTCAACACATTTGGGGGCGGATGAAAAAACGGCCAGCTTTGTAGCACTCCCTTCTGGTTAGTTTAGTCAGGCAGTTTTCAGACCTTAACCACCTTTAGTTTTCTTTTTGACCAAGGTCACCCCAGTCATTCTTATATTAACCAATCAGCAGCCTCTATTGCCAAGACTTCAGGTTAATTCATTTAGGACCCCTAGCATGGCAGGGCATAAGCCAGATAACATGGCTTTCCATCCTGACAAGCATCACCTTTTTCACTCAGCAACCTTTTTCCTATTGTGGACAATGTCCTTGCTATCTAACATTTTATTATGCATGCATCTCAAATGTAAGCGCCTTAAGATCTTAATGTCGGTTTTGGAGCTAAGTATTTCCTGTTGTTGTATTTTGACATTTATGTTGAGTTTGTTAGCTAGCTCGCGCTCCCGCCAGCATTAGTGCTAGCTTTAGCATTTACATTGAGAATGCATTAGTATGCCTAGTAGCATTAGCTATTTGTTAGTGTTTTCAATTTGTGGTCAGACTGTGTGTGTGTGTGTGTGTGTGTGTGTGTGTGTGTGTGTGTGTGTGTGTGTGTGTGTGTGTGTGTGTGTGTGTGTGTGTGTGTGTGTGTGTGTGTGTGTGTGTGTGTGTGTGTGTGTGTGTGTGTTTGTTTTCTGTCCATTAAAAAAAAACTAAACTGGAAATACTGTCTCCTCATTGTTTTGGATGGACATTGCTGTAGTGGTTACTACCAACCTGGAAACTGAGTTTTCTATCTATTTGAATGGTCCTTTGATTTTGTAACCAAACCATATTTTTCAATCATAGTGATAAAATAGTCACTCACAGCCAAGTCACTGTAGAGATGGTCTCCAAAGTATAGCACACTGGACCCTCTCCAGCCTGTCAGCCTCAGGAAGTCGTACAGGTTTCCCTGAAACACAAACTAAATGCCTCAGTATTCTGTTAAGGGGGAAATGAGGTCATGAGCATTGTAGTTTAATATTGAAGGTGTACACACTTGTTTGTAGATCTGTCCTTTGTCCAGACTGTTTATTTTGTCCCACTGGAGGTCACCATTTCCATCCAGGCGTCTAAATGGTCTGTAAAAGGGGCAACATTGGCGAGCAAATTGAATATGGTCCCAATAAACACATGACAACCTGGTCAACAAGAACACTCCATACTCACTTGACACAGTCATTGAAGAAGTGTGGTTTGTCTGCCTGAACGATGACCACATCAAAGAAGTCCCTCCAGTCCTTCCCAACCATGTACCTCATGCCTTTATCCCTACAATCAGAGATATCAGAGTGACTGGACCACAGGAGGCTGCTGAGGGAAGGACAGCTCATAATAATGGTTGGAACGGAGCAAATGGAATGGCATCAAACACGTGGGAACTATGTGCTTGATATATTTGATACCGTTCCACTTCAGCCATTACCAATCTTACAGAGAAAGCAACAGAGGTGTGGCTCATTCCATTCACCAAAATATACTGTGCAGACTGACTGTGAGTGCTTCTGCCCACTCTTCCCATTCGTCAATAGTTTTCTGACTGAATGATACGTCAGTGTTTGTGCTTCCTCTGTCAATCATGTTGGGTAACCATGAAAACAAGTCATTGACATTAGGAGAATGACTCATCCTCTTCCACGATCCATCGTAACTGTGGTCGATTCACCAACCAATCAATACGTCATTCAAACCAACATGACCCTGGGTCTTCATCCTCAGATGGAAACTCACACAAAGCTGAAGGGGCTGTTGGTGATGAGGAACAGTTTCTTCCCGTGGCTGACCAGGCGATGCAGAACAGCATAAGTCTCATCCCTTCCCAGAATGTACTTCTCTATGGATGGGAAATGAGGGGAAAAATAACAACATGTCAAGCTTTAACATTCTGCAGGCTTCTGAAAATAAGGTATTTGACTGGACCACAAACAGAATCCAACATCGCTCACCCAGATCTTGCATGATCCATTTGTACATGTAGCCTTTGATGTGAACCATTCCAATGGCTTCCTGAGGATAAAAATAACATGCATTATGCATTATGCAAATAACAAGTGCCAATGAATCTACTTAAATTCAGTTACAACATGTATCTACAGATAAGGATAAATTCAACATGCTCATAGTGCATATAGTCAGGTTCTGAATATCACACTCTCTACTCCAACCCAGTCTAACAGGCAGAAGAGCTTGGTTACGAAAAGGAGGAGGGAGGATAAAGTCAAAGCTAGATCACGTCTGTTTCTTCTGGCAGACAAAGTGAATCTGAAAAGGACAAACTGTAAGCTAAACCCTTTGACCCCAGTATGGAATGAGAACAGCTATTGTTCATTAGTCCACATGTCTGAATCCCTGGCAACCTCTCTCTAGGAGGAGGACAGAGATCTGAACCTGGTGCTGAAACCCCCCACTGTGTCCAAACGGTCAAATTAACCTGGCAGAGGGTTTGGAAAACCAGCAAGAGGGAGGGAAAGAACATTACACAAGGTGATAAATGGCATGAGAGTGTGCTGAGACACTCACTGAAACGTCTTTGTAGAGGTGCTCGGGATCGTACTCGATGTCGTTGGAGATGAAGAAATCATTGGCCACAGCCAGGAGGGTCATCTCTGGGATGGAGAAGATGTCCATGAACTGCTTAACCTTGGGTCCCTGTGGATGATAAATCAGCTGCTTATTGTATTCTTATAAAAAATATACAGTATTACCATGACTCTAAATTGGGTGTGATTAGAGAAATGCGGTTTCAAAATGTACATGAAATACTTATTTATAAACATTATATTACCACCTAATGCTTCTAGCTCAAATGAGGCACCATGTTTAGAACCAGTTACTTTCCATGGAGGAAAAAATGAAACCAGTGTCCACAGGGAGCAAGGCCTGTACACAGAGCTAATCCCTAATTTATAAAGACAGGGATCCCAGTGCCAGACCCAGAGGATTGTGGGTAGTGGGCGTATGTTTGTGATGGAAGATTAGAAGGCAGGGGAGGCATGGTGTGCTCCCTCCACAGTGCTGCATTCAATGTAGAAGAATGTAAAGAATGTGAACCTGTGTGAAAACATCAAAGCCCCTGGCCCTACAGACTGAACCTGATGAACAAACACTATGCCACAGTCAGACTGTCAGACCACATCTAGAGATGTATTAAGATTTGTGAAATAATAACTGGTAATTTTTAAAAAACTACAAAAAGGCTTTAACGTTAACATCCTGTAGCAGATTAGCTCTTTTAGATGATTAGTGAAATGTTGCTTGTCAGTTGCTAAAAGAGTAATGACAAAAGTCGAGCTTACAAAATACAATGCTTATATCAAATTACATTTTATTAGTCACATGCGCCGAATAGAACAATACAATTTACAACAGTAAATGCTTACTTATAAGCCGTTAACCAACAATGCAGTTTTAAGAAAATACAACAACAACAAAAAAGTAAGAGATAAGAATAACAAATAATTCAAGAAAGACCGAGCATTCACACGACTCCAACACCCTCATTAAGTTTGCTGATGACACAACAGTGGTAGACCTGATCACCGACATTGATGAGACAACCTATAGGGAGGAGGTCAGAGACCTGATCGTGTGGTGCAAGGACAACAACCTCTCCCTCAACGTGATCACTGAATGCTCGGTCTTCCTTTTCATGTAGTCCACAATCATCTCCTTTGTCTTGATCACGTTGAGGGAGAGGTTGTTGTCCTGGCACCACACGATCAGGTCTCTGACCTCCTCCCTATAGGTTGTCTCATCAATGTCGGTGATCAGGTCTACCACTGTTGTGTCATCAGCAAACTTAATGAGGGTGTTGGAGTCGTGCCTGGCCGTGCAGTCATGAGTGAACAGGGAGGACAGGAGGGGACTGAGCACGCACCCCTGAGGGGCCCCCGTGTTGAGGATCAGCGTGGCGGATATGTTGTTACCTACCCTTACCACCTGGGGGCGGCCCATCAGGAAGTCAAGCATCCAGTTGCAGAGGGAGGTGTTTAGTCCCAGGGTCCTTAGCTTAGTGATGAGCTTTGAGGGCACTACGGTGTTGAACGCTGAGCTGTAGTCAGTGAATAGCATTCTCACATAGTTGTTCCTTTTGTCCAGGTGGGAAAGGGCAGTGTGGAGTACAATTGAGATTGCATCATCTGTGGATCTGTTGGTGTGGTATGCAAATTGGAGTGGGTCTAGGGTTTCTGGGATAATGGTGTTGATGTGATACATGACCAGCCTTTCAAAGCATTTCATGGCTACAGATGTGAGTGTTTCTGGTCAGTAGTCATTTAGGCAGGGACTACGGTGGTCTGCTTGAAACATGTTGATATTACTGGCAAATGTCAGTGAAGACACTTGCCAGTTGGTCAGCGCATGCTCGGAGTACATGTCCTGGTAATCCGTCTGGCCCAGCTGCATTGTGAATGTTGACCTGTTTAAAAGTCTTACTCACATCGGCTGCGGAGAGCGTGATCACAGTCGTCCGGAACAGCTGATGCTCTCCTGCATGTTTCGGTGTTACTTGCCTCGAAGCAAGCATATAACTTATTTAGCTCGTCTGATAGGCTCGTATCACTGGGCAGCTCTCGGCTGTTCTTCCCTTTGTAGTCTGTATTAGTTTGCAAGCCCTTCAACATCCGACGAGCGTCGGAGCCGGTGTAGGATGATTCGATCTTAGTCCTTTATTGACGCTTTGCCTGATTGATGGTTCGTCGGAGTGCAAAGCGGGATTTCATAAAAGCTTCCCGGAAATCAGGAGGATAGAGTTATGGTCAGATTTGCCAAATGGAGGGCGAGGGAGAGCTTTGTATGCGTCTAAAGGTAATGTAATTTTAAGGACCTGTCCTCATAACTGTTGGCGGCAGATTAAAACAAAATACCTTGATCCTGTCAATGGACTCAGAGTGAATATTTTAACAGGCAACTCCAGAGGTAATATATTCTTCAAGGACACAGTCACTGACCTTTCCATAGAAGCCGCTGACCTGTTGCAGGGGGACATGGTGCGTCCCCCCATAGAGCCTCAGGACCTCCTCATCTGGAACTGGGTTCAGCCCCCTATAGGGTCAACACAGTTTTAGTGCACTGACTGACATTGCAGAGTGTTATTCACCAACCCATAAACAAAACTCACCGATACACAGTCCCCAGCTGAATGTAATGGAAAGCATCTATCTTCATCAGGAGGCCCTGTGGGAAGACAAAACATATAGTACTGTAAACGCACTGCACCTTGAGATTGGATGTTTAAAAGAGGGGCAGAACTGCTTCATGGGGTTTACCTTTTGAATATCATAGTGAAGACCCCGTGCAGCAAAGTTGGGGATGTAGTCATATTTGCGGATACCTTCAGGGTACTGTCAAACAACAGCAGAAGATGCTCAGATTAGAAGGGCCCACAACTGTTCTCATACATGGAATTATCAGGAGAACTGAATATACAATATGTGCTAGTCTATTGGCGGGTTAGTTAGAGAACACACACCTTGAAGTGCTCGATGAGGAAGTCTCGGGCAGTGTTGTAGATCATAGTGTTGAGGGCATCCGAGTAGAGGGCCAGGGTGTAGTCATAGTCAAACCCATAGATGTCCACCTCCGCTAGGCTGACCTCGTTGTTGGCGTAGATAGTGGAGGAGTTGAGCAGGTTACACACACTTGGTGGGATCAGGTCTGGAAAGAGACAGCACAGAGACATACATTGTAATAGAGAGACAACATAATAGACCGATACTATGTTTATAACTACAACTTTACACCATTTGGGACTTCAATGTTAAGTTCTAATGTTTTTTTTAGATGATGCCAATTGCACTGTACCTGAAGCAAAGTACTGAGCTTAGTGAGGCAAGCAACAACAGGATTACAGGGAATTCATAGGGGGTAAAAAATGTGAAACACTGAACAGGATTTAGAGGCAAATTAACTTTTGCGGAGCACACACACACACAGCCAAATGTGTTTATAATCTAAATCACTGGACATAAAGATTTAGCAAAATCCCTGATTTTCATGTGAATATTCTAAAATCAGCATAAACACAATATGCCTATTTCCATCAAAATGACTTGTTGCAAATAAAAGGCTGTGTGTGATGACCTAGACCTAGCGCACATGCAAATGCATTTTGAGGGAAGATTCCCATGGAACGAATAAAGAAATACAAGTTAAATGGGTTTCCATCGACTTTTCAACTCTACGGATGGTTTTCTCACAATGTTTTATAGCGAATGTGCCCAGTCTGGTATTGGCACGTGCGCTCTAACCAACAGCGCTATCTGCGCTTTGTTGGCTACAGCGCACAGATAGCCTACATGATGAGATTATTATTATGGACAAAAGAGCGAGACTATTTTTATTTGTCAAACTGCTGCCAAACATCGATTATCATGTCACCAGAATAAGACCCTCGATATTTATTGGAAAGGAGCGTCAAGCTCATCACCGTGCACTTTCACCACCCAGTGAAGTTTATCATAATTGATTGCATCTCTAGCCCTCTCGCAAAAAAATATTTTATGGAAACATGGTCAGTGTCTATTTGTGATTGCTCTGCGTGTTTACAACCCGGTTCTTCCAGAACAATCGTAACAGCCACACAGCAAACACACAGACTCAGATTAAAAAGAGGATCACCAACGGTTTCCCAATCTATCACTAAATCCCTGGAATATGACGACGCTACCGTGTTTCATTTTTAGCTGTCTATGACAGATAAGTGGGCCAAGGTCTTTTGGATGAGACAAGTGACGGCAGCTGGCCTTCAACGTGATAGATTGACCATATCTAGCTTGTAACCTCATTCTCTAAGAGTTGTGTCTCTCCTCTAACTTTGCCTCTACCTACATTACCAAGTACGATCCTTCTTATGTCTTTATAGTGGAGGTTATGGCCATGTGTTTGTGTGCTGACATAATGATGACAATCTAAAGAAGGAGTAGATAATGAATCAGAATATGCAATCGTGTGGCTAGTGGGTAAATGAGAAAGAGTGTGTCAGAGACCATGGCCTGTCCTGTAGGGGTTTGGGATTGGTTCTGAGATCGTTTTTTGAATATAGCCTGTAGAATTATAGAGTATGTTGGCTACAACAATTTGTCTCACTTTCATTTTTTCAAAACAAGACCAATGACAGGATTGCCATCCAGCTGTCATGCTTGACCCACTTTCAAACCTAGGGAAGGGATGAACTGTTACAGCACTGGTCTAGAAGAGGATGAACTCATATAATCCCTGTGCATACGGTAATGTCTTCAACCAGGACATGACAAGACCATCAGCAGCAGATGGGGAGTAGTACTGAATCACTCCCCATCAGCACCCATCACTATAAGTGTCCGCACATCACAAATTATGGGAATCCTTTGAAGTTTACCGTGCTGACATTGAGCTTATTTGTATGTTGTATTTATTAAGGATCCCCATTGGCTCCTGCCAAGGCAGCAGCTACTCTTCCTGGGGTTTATTATGGGTCCCCATTAGTTCCTGCCAAGGCAGCAGCTACTCTTCCTGGGGTTTATTATGGGTCCCCATTAGTTCCTGCCAAGGCAGCAGCTACTCTTCCTGGGGTCCAGCAACATTAAGGCAGTTACATACAATTTAAAATATTACATTTCCTAACACTTTTCACAACACATTAAGTGTGTTCCCTCAGGCCCCTACTCTCCTACCACGTATCTACAATACAACATCCATGTGTACGTGTTTGTAGAGTGCGTGTCTTATCATGTGTATTTGTGCCTGAGTGTCTCTTCACAGTCCCCACTGTTCCATAAGGTGTATTTTCATGTTTTTTTATATCTGATTCTACTGCTCGCATCAGTTACCTGATGTGGAATAGAGTTCTATGTAGTCATGGCTCTATGTAGTACTGTGTGCCTCCCATAGTCTGTTCTGGACTTGTGGATTGTGAAGAGACCTCTGGTGGCATGTCTTGTGGGGTGTGCATGGGTGTTCGAACTGTGTGCTGGTAGTTTAAACAGACAGCTTGGTGCATTCAGCTTGTCAACACTTCTTACAAAAACAAATAGTGATGAAGTCAATCTCTCCTCCACTTTGAGCCATGAGAAATCTACATGCATATTATTAATGTTAGCTCTCTGTGTACATTTAAGGGCCAGCCGTGCTGCCCTGTTCTGAGCCAATTGTAATTTTCCGAGGTCTCTCTGTGGCAACTGACCACACAACTGAACAGTAGTCCAGGTGTGATAAAACTAGGGCCTGTAGGACCTGCCTTGTTGATAGTGTTGTTAAAAAGGCAGAGCATCGCTTTATTATGGACAGACTTCTCTCCATCTTAGCTACTGTTGTATCAACATGTTTTGACCATGACAGTTTACAATCCAGGGTTACTCCATGCAGTTTAGTCACCTCAGCTTTCTCAATTTCAACATGATTTAGTTGAGGTTTATGGTTTAGTGAATGATTTGTCCCAAATACAATGCTTTTATATATTTTTTTTTTATATTTAGGACTAACTTATTCTTTGCCACCCATTCTGAAACTAACTGCAGCTCTTTGTTAAGTGTTGCAGTGATTTAATTCGCTGTAGTAGCTGACGTGTATAGTGTTGAGTCACTCGCATACATGGACACACTGGCATGTCATTAGTAAAGATTGAGAAAAGTAAGGGGCCTAGAAAGATGCCCTGGGGAATTCTTGATTCTACCTGGATTGTGTTGGAGAGGCCTCCATTAAAGAACACCCTCTGTGTTCTGTTAGACAGGTAACTCTTTATCCACAATATAGCAGGGGGTGTAAAGCCATAACACAAAAATGTTTTTTCCATCAGCCGACTATGATCGGTAATGTATGTCAAAAGCCGCACTGAGGTCTAACAAAACAGCTCCAACAATCTTGTTATCATCATTTTCTCTCAGCCAATCATCAGTCATTTGTTGAATGTCCTTCCCAAAAGCAATGCTGATAGTTTGTTGTCAATTTGTTTACAGTAAAATAGCATTTTAAGAAAAAAGTTTACTAAGGGTTGATTGGTCGGCTATTTGAGCCAGTAAAGGGGGCTTTACTATTCTTGGGTAGCATAATTACTTTTGCTTCCCTCCAGGCCAGAGGGCACACACTTTCTTGTAGGCTTAAATTGAAGATATGACAAACAGGAGTGGCAATATCGTCCGTTATCCTCAGTAATTTTCCATCCAAGTTGTCAGACCCCGGTGGCTTGTCATTGTTGATAGACATTTCTTTCACCTCCTCCACACTCAGTTTACAGAATTCAAAATTACAATGCTTCTCTTTCATAATTTCATCAGTTATACTTGGATGTGTAGTGTCAGCGTTTGTTGCTGTCATGTCATGCATAAATTTGCTACACCTCGCCAAATTATTAAAGTAATTGGCAATATAAGTAGGTTTCGTAATGAATGAGCCACCTGATTCAATGAATGATGGAGCAGAGTTTGACTTTTTGCCCAAAATTTCATTTAAGGTGCTCCAAAGCTTTTTGCTATCATTCTTTATATAATGTATTTGTTTCATAGTATACTTTCTTATTGTTATTCAGTTTAGTCACATGATTTCTCAATTTGCAGTAGGTTTGGGGGAGGAAATATGACAAAGGACGACTGTGAGGTCAGTCTACTACTTACCGTGCACAAGCCGTTTCATCTCATTATAACGTGCCCATAAGTATGTCCTATGATCTGCTTTTGGGGCAGTGGAGGAGTACGATCGTCCAGGCACTGTCAACGGCTCCTCGGGACCCTTCTTGCCCCCAACCTGATGTCTTTGAGCGGCAGGTGTAGAGGAGCAAGCGGCAGGTAAAGGCATCGCCGCCGACCTGCAATTGGATTCACAGCTTTGATCTTTACATTTCTTCTCTTCACTTTTCAATTCCCTGCTTGTTGAAAAGTTTATAATTTTCGAAGATCTTGAAAGGGGTGGTGTCCTGCTACCGTTTTGCCACAATGCACGGCCCAGTGTAGTACCCACTTTTTTGCAGGCCATTCTAAGAAAAAACTGCGAAACCAATGCGTAAAAATATACCCGTAGAGTTTACAATTGCTTTAACGGAACTTGACGAATGAACTTGGTACCTGCTTACATAAAATAAATAGCATGCAGACATGAAAGGCCTGACTTCTCACTCTCCAAGTACCCCTGACTACAGTGTGCAGTTCGGGCAGGGCTCAATGTAGGCGGAGTCAAACGTTTGACCCCGCCTACTTTTTTTTTGTCCATCTGAGGTTTGACAGTCAGACACTGAATACGAACACACACCTTCGTGCAAGGCACACGTTGAATACAAACGTGTTTCATTTTTGAAGATCGTAAGAAATATTATTTAAAGTGGTACCAGCACATGTGTTGTAACACTTTTTGCTTCATGCTATATTTGAGACAAGCTACTGATATTGTTGCAGTGAACAACATACTTGTTATGTATGTCATATACTGTTCAAATTGTGTTGATAAATGTTATAACTTTGTCATTATATTATTCCATTGAGCGTATATACACAGTTACTACCTATCCTGATTTATAATGCTATTTACTTTCCTTATGAGAATGGAGACAGACTATACCATATAGACATACTGACAAGCTGAATGTGTTTTGTACATGAAGTTATACCAGCTCCAGTACAGAGATCAGAGACTCGGGTGACTTTACATCATCTTTACTAAACAACACAATTATCAATTGAAACAATTAACACAGCAGACAAAAACAAGGTTTGACCACTCCTCAAAAATGGCTTCCCTCCTGCTCCTCTAAAGAGGCAAAAACAGTAATTTTGCCTCCACATAGAACATCTCATAATGTCTCTCTAAGTGGAACGAGAACATGAATGGTTCCTCCAGGCCATCATACAACCGTAGTTCTTTAAGGGTTGTAATGCGATATTACCCATCCATCCCAACACACTAGGGAGGGAAATAGTACTTTTAAATGTTTGGCGTTCGCACCACCTTGCTGCCTCTAGGGTGTCCCTTAGAAGAACATCTGCTTCCTTGAAGAAAAAGGAAGAATAAATATTAAGACTAGTGCCTCATTGGGCGATCAAGACAAATTACACCCCACTTTCACAATACCACCATGCAAACAAAAGCCACTATTACTAAAGGGGGTTTTCAGTGATATCTATAACTACTCAACAAGTCATCACAACTATTATATCTTGCCATGCATCAAGCCTTCAGCATTACACACAGTAGACGACATACCCAGTCAACAGCTCCCAGTTCGCCGTGCTTTACTTTACTTTAGCTAATAGCCTATACAGTACCTGATCCTGATCCTGTATACATCAATGATGTCGCTCTTGCTGCTGGTGAGTCTCTGATCAATCACTACGCAGACGACACCATTCTGTATACTTCTGGCCATACTTTGGACACTGTGTTAACAACCCTCCAGACGAGCTTCAATGCCATACAACTCTCCTTCTGTGGCCTCCAATTGCTCTTAAATACAAGTAAAACTAAATGCATGCTCTTCAACAGATCGCTGCCTGCACCTGCCCGCCCGCCCGTCCAACATCACTACTCTGGACGGTTCTGACTTAGAATATGTGGACAACTACAAATACTTAGGTGTCTGGTTAGACTGTAAACTCTCCTTCCAGACTCACATCAAACATCTCCAATCCAAAGTTAAATCTAGAATTGGCTTCCTATTTCGCAACAAGCATCCTTCACTCATGCTGCCAAATATACCCTTGTAAAACGGACCATCCTACCGATCCTCAACTTCGGCGATGTAATTTACAAAATAGCCTCCAATACCCTACTCAATAAATTGGATGCAGTCTATCACAGTGCTATCTGTTTTGTCACCAAAGCCCAATATACTACCCACCACTGCGACCTGTACGCTCTCATTGGCTTGCCCTCGCTTCATACTCGTTGCCAAACCCACTGGCTCCAGGTCATCTATAAGACCCTGTTAGGTAGAGTCCCCCCTTATCTCAGCTCGCTGGTCACCATAGCAGCACCCATGCGCATGCATGCGCTCCAGCAGGTATATCTCTCTGGTCACCCCCAAAACCAATTCTTCCTTTGGCCGCCTCTCCTTCCAGTTCTCTGCTGCTAATGACTGGAACGAACTACAAAAATCTCTGAAACTGGAAACACTTATCTCCCTCACTAGCTTTAAGCACCAGCTGTCAGAGCAGCTCACAGATTACTGCACCTGTAATAGCCCATCTATAATTTAGCCCAAACAACAACTCTTCCCCTACTGTATTTATTAATTTATTTAGCTCCTTTGCACCCCATTACTTCTATCTCTACCTTGCACATTCTTCCACTGCAAATCTACTTTTACTTGCTATATTGTATTTACTTCGCCACCATGGCCTTTTTTTGCCTCCCTTATCTCACCTCATTTGCTCACATTGTATATAGACTTATTTTTCTACTGTATTATTGACTGTATGTTTGTTTTACTCCATGTGTAACTCTGTGTTGTTGTACGTGTCGAACTGCTTTGCTTTATCTTGGCCAGGTCGCAGTTGTAAATGAGAACCTGTACTCAACTTGCCTACCTGGTTAAATAAAGGTGAAATAAAAAATAAATAAAAAGGTTTGATTAAGATTCGCTTTCGTTGACACCTTAGATTTGAACCTCAACTTGGGTGACCTTGAAAGAGACTAGTGATGGGTTCCAAGAGCCGGCTCTTGTAGGTGAACATTGGGAGCCAGCTCGCATATCAGAGCCGAATCTACAGTTGAAGACGGAAGTTTACATACACCTTAGCCAAATACATTTAAACTCAGTTTTTCACAATTCCTGACATTTAATCCTAGTAAAAATTCCCTGTCTTTGGTCAGTTAGGATCACCACTTAATTTTAGAATGTGAAATGTCAGAATAATAGTAGAGAGAATTATTTATTTCAGCTTTTATTTCTTTCATCACATTCCCAGTGGGTCAGAAGTTTACATACACTCAATTAGTATTTGGTAGCATTGCCTTTAAATTGTTTGACTTGGGTCAAACATTTCGGGTAGCCTTCCACAAGCTTCCCACAATAAGTTGGGTGGATTTTGGCCCATTCCTCCTGACAGAGCTGGTATAACTGAGTCAGATTTGTAGGCCTCCTTGCTCGTACACGCTTTTTCAGTTCTGCCCACACATTGTCTATAGGATTGAGGTCAAGGCTTTGTGATGGCCACTCCAATACCTTCACTTTGCTGTCCTTAAGCACCCCCACAACATGATGCTGCCACCCTCGTGCTTCACGGTTGGGATGGTGTTCTTCGGCTTGCAAGCGTCCCCCTTTTCCCTCAAAATGTAACGATGGTCATTATGGCCAAACAGTTCTATTTTTGTTTCATCAGACCAGAGGACATTTCTCCAAAAAGTATGATCTTTGTCCCCATGTGCAGTTGCAAACCGTAGTCTGGGTTTTTTACGGCAGTTTTGGAGCAGTGGCTTCTTCCTTGCTGAGCGGCCTTCCAGTTTATGTCGACATAGGACTCGTTTTACTGTGGATATAGATACTTTTGTACCCGTTTCCTCCAGCACCTTCACAAGGTCCATTGCTGTTGTTCTGGGATTGATTTGCACTTTTCGCACCAAAGTACGTTCATCTCTAGGAGACAGAACGCATCTCCTTCCTGAGTGGTATGACGGCTGCGTGGTCCCATGGTGTTTATACTTGCGTACTATTGTGTGTACAGATGAACGTGGTACCTTCAGGCGTTTGGAAATTGCTCCCAAGGATGAACCAGACTTGTGGAGTTCTACCATTTTTTTCTGAGGTCTTTAGATTTCTTTAGATTTTCCCATGATGATGTCAAGCAAAGAGGCACTGAGTTTGAAGGTAGGCCTTGAAATACACTGCTCAACAACTCAACTGATTTACAATAAATTTCATATGCTGTTGTGCAAATGGAATAGACAACAGGTGGAAATGATAGGCAATTAGCAAGACACCCCCAATAAAGGAGTGGTTCTACAGGTGGTGACCACAGAACACTTCTCAGTTCCTATGCTTCCTGGCTGATGTTTTGGTCACTTTTGAATGCTGGCGGTGCTTTCACTCTAGTGGTAGCATGAGATGGAGTCTACAACCCACACAAGTGGCTCAGGTAGTGCAGCTCATTCAGGATGGCACATCAATGTGAGCTGTGGCAAGAAGGTTTGCTGTGTCTGTCAGCGTAGTGTCCAGAGCATGGAGGCGCAACCAGGAGACAGGCCAGTACATCAGGAGACGTGGAGGAGGCCGTAGGAGGGCAACAACCCAGCAGCAGGACCGCTACCTCCACCTTTGTGCAAGGAGGAGCAGGAGGAGCACTGCCAGAGCCCTGCAAAATGACCTCCAGCAGGCCACAAATGTGCATGTGTCTGCTCAAACGGTCAGAAACAGACTCCATGAGGGTGGTATGAGGGCCCGACGTCCACAGGTCGGGGTTGTGCTTACAGCCCAACACCGTGCAGGACATTTGGCATTTGCCAGAGAACACCAAGATTGGCAAATTCGCCACTGGCGCCCTGTGCTCTTCACAGATGAAAGCAGGTTCACACTGAGCATATGTGACAGATGTGACAGAGTCTGGAGATGCTGTGGAGAATGTTCTGCTGCCTGCAACATCCTCCAGCATGACCGGTTTGGCGGTGGGTCAGTCATGGTGTGGGGTGGCATTTCTTTGGGGGGCTGCACAGTCCTCCATGTGCTCGCCAGAGGTAGCCTGACTGCCATTAGGTACCGAGATGAGATCCTCAGACCCCTTGTGAGACCATATGCTGGTGCGGTTGGCCCTGGGTTCCTCCTAATGCAAGACAATGCTAGACCTCATGTGGCTGGAGTGTGTCAGCAGTTCCTGCAAGAGGAAGGCATCGATGCTATGGACTGGCCCGCCTGTTCCCCAGACCTGAATCCAATTGAGCACATCTGGGACATCATGTCTCACTCCATCCACCAACGCCACGTTGCACCACAGACTGTCCAGGAGTTGGCGGATGCTTTAGTCCAGGTCTGGGAGGAGATCCCTCAGGAGACCATCCGCCACCTCATCAGGAGCATGCCCAGGCGTTGTAGGGAGGTCATACAGGCACGTGGAGGCCACACACACTACTGAGCCTCATTTTGACTTGTTTTAAGGACATTATATCAAAGTTGGACCAGCCTGTAGTGTGGTTTTCCACTTTAATTTAGAGTGTGACTCCAAATCCAGACCTCCATGGGTTGATACATTTGATTTCCATTGATAATTTTAGTGTGATTTTGTTGTCAGCACATTCAACTACGTAAAGAAAAAAGTATTTAATAAGAATATTTCATTCATTCAGATCTAGGATGTGTTATTTTAGTGTTCCCTTTTTGAGCAGTGTACATTCACAGGTACACCTCCAATTGACTCAAATTACGTCAATTAGCCTATCGGAAGCTTCTAAAGCCATGACATCATTTTCTGTAATTTTCCAAGCTGTTAAAGGCACAGTCAACTTAGTGTATGTAAACTTCTGACCCAATGGAATTGTGATACAGTGAATTATAAATGAAATAATCTGTCTGTAATCAATTGTTGGAAATATTACTTGTGTCATGCACAAAGTAGATATCCTAACTGACTTGCCAAAACTATAGTTTGTTAACAATAAATTTGTGGAGCGGTTGAAAAACAAGTTAATGATACCAACCTAAGTGTATATAAACTTCCAACTTCAACTGTGTTTAAGAAATTAAGATATGAATAATCAAAAGATTTAAATGAATAGAATTAACTAATTCAAAGAACGAAAAAAAAATATAGGCCTAATTGCTCAAGCGCACACATTCGTTCTGACTGTCTGCTCAGACTAACAGCCTCACCTGTTGTTCCTGTCAATCAGAAACGCAGTGTCAACCAATGAACCAAAGATGCGTGAGGGAGAGCCGAGCCAACTCACTCACAGTCACACACTTAGCAGCCAAGGAGAGAGAGGAAGGACAGCTGCGAAAACAACAGCTGGAAAATGTGTCGGCAGCACAGTAGCATGTGGATGCATTTTAATAATGTAGACAATGTTAAAAGCACAGTGTAGAATCTGCCAAAATCAAATCTCATATAAAACCAATTCTACACACAACATACACCGTCATATGGGAACTGTGAACCAAACTGTGAAGCTAGCTGTAGCAGAGCTTCGAAAAAACAAGTGGGCCTGTAAGTGATAGTGGTGGAGCCAGCACCTCCACTCGTGGAGATGTATCCACTCAGTCAAGTAGGCCTACTCCGCGACCCACAGCAACGCAGTCTTCTATGGACCAGTTTATGCCAAACGTCTATGTCTGTAGCAAAACAAGGCCAAATTGATTTTGCATTGGCTAAAATGATTGCCACTGATTTCCAGCCATTTTCGATTGTGGAGGACAGAGTTTTTAGAAATTATAGTAATAGTCTGAATCCAATGTACACAATTCCAAGCAGGAAAACCCTTTCAAAATCCCTTATTTCACAACTGTACGAGAGCACACAGGCTTCAGTGCGGGAAAGTGTCCAAAAAGCTACTGCAGTTTGCCTTACCACTGACTGCTGGACATCAAGGGTAACCACTTCTTACATGTCGGTTACATGTCACTTCATTGAAGATTTTTCGATGTCTAGCTGTCTTCTGGACTGCTTTGAGTTCAGCAACAGACACACCTCAGAGAACTTGGCAGAGGAACTGTTGAGAGTGGCCAGAGGATGGCAAGTAGATGGAAAAGTGGTCTTGTGTTAGGGACAATGCAGCTAACATAACCAAAGCCACAAACATTTTAAAATGGACCCATCATCCATGTCTTGCCCACACAATCAACCTGATTGTAAGAGATGCTCTGAAGGTGATGAAGCCCACTGTGGACAAAGTGAAAGCAGCTGTGGAATACTTCCACAGGAGCACAGTAGGTGCTGAAAAACTAAAGTCTACACAACGCCAGATGGGGATGCCTGAGCTGAGGCCTAAAAAAGACTGCACTACAAGGTGGAATTCAACATTTTATATGTTGAAGTGGTTTGAGTCAAAGGATGCCATCATCTCTACCCTGGCCATTGTCAATGCACCTGTTGATGCTCTGACCCAAGAGGAATGGGAGGTGGTGGAGGAGGTGTGCAGAGTCCTGGAACCCTTTGAGCAGGTCACTGTGGAGATCAGTGGAGAGAGGTACAGTAAGCAGTTATTACTACATTATTTAATCCAGTATTATATATGTATATGAGCAGTAGATGAGAATGTAGTATCAGTAGAGAAAACATGAACCTGAACTAATAAGTTACTGTTCTCTCTTTTCAGCTATGCGACAGCCTCAAAAATGATACTCCTGTGTAAGGGTCTGCAGCCAATCACAGCCAGCCGTCAGAGAGAAGCAAATGTAACCGCAGGACATGTGACAGAGTTGATGGACACCCTATGTTCATCAATGGACAGAAAGTTCAACAGAATGGAATATAATCACGTGCTATCAGAAACCGCTGCACTTGACCCCAGGTTTAAGAAGTTCGCCTTCAGTGATGCCAGAGAGATTGATGAGGCACTTCAAAGAATAACCTCAGCAGCAGGGAGGGACAGCCCCAGCAGTCAGCTGGCTCAGGCACAAGGGCAACAGGGAGAAGAGGGATCAGATAGAGCAGAAGCACCAGCAGTAGTGCCACAAACGTCTGCTGTTTGACAAGAGAGCAACTGGGGATGCAGCAAGAAGGAATCCCTCAGCAGATGCCATGATGGAGGTCCGGTCCTATTTGGAGGAGCTGCAGATCCTCTGAGCTGGTGGAAGAACAAGGCCTCTGTTTACCCACGGCTTACTAAAGTCATGACAGGGAGACTGCATAGTGGCCACATCCGTTCCCTCTGAGAGGGTCTTCTCGAAAATGGGACAAATCATTACTGAGAAGAAACCGCATCAGCCTCTCGAAAGTGAAGCAGCTTGCATTTTCTAAATGCAAATCTCACATAAAAGCAAAATCTGGTCAGCATTTCTGTGTGCTGCTGGTTATAACATGGCACTAAAGAAGAGAGATAAGAGGGAATAGTTTAATGTTTTAAGTGGGATGCTGCAGTTTTGCACATTATTTTTCTTTGATATGGTGCAATATTATATTATGCTGTTCAGATTCATTTTGATTCTGTATTCATTTTGAATGGTCAGACTTATATGTACTGTTTATATACATTAAAAAGGTTTTTATATGCAAATGATTAATGGCATTCTTTTTCATAACAAACCAATGCATTTTTAAATACATTGTGGTTAAGGTAGAGTATGATTACATTTAATTACAATTGTTTTAACACCAATCATAGTCAAACACGAACCAGGGCAAGGTGACCTGAAACATGACCGAATACAAACAGTGTAGCTATTCCCTCCGCAAGGCAATCAGACAAGCTAAGCGTCAGTATAGAGACAAAGTAGAATCTCAATTCAACAGCTCAGACACAAGAGGTATGTGGCAGGGTCTACAGTAAATCACGGATTACAAAAAGAAAACCAGCCCCGTCGCGGACCAGGATGTCTTGCTCCCAGACAAGACTAAAACAGCTTCTTTGCTTGCTTTGAGGACAATACAGTCCACTGACACGGCCCGCTACCAAAACCTATGGACTCTCCTTCACTGCAGCCGAAGTGAGTAAAACATTTAAACGTGTTAACTCTCGCAAGGCTGCAGGCCCAGACAGCATCCCCAGCCGCGTCCTCAGAGCATGCGCAGTGTGTTTACAGACATATTCAATCAATCCTTATCCCAGTCTGCTGTTCCCACATGCTTCAAGAGGGCCACCATTGTTCCTGTTCCCAAGAAAGGTAAGGTAACGGAGCTAAACGACTACCGCCCCCGTAGCACTCACTTCCGTCATCATGAAGTGCTTTGAGAGACTAGTCAAGGACCATATCACCTCCACCCTACCTGACACTCTAGACCCACTCCAATTTGCGTACCAATAGGTCCACAGACGACACAATTGCAACCACACTGCCCTAACCCATCTGGACAAGAGGAATACCTATGTGAGAATGCTGTTTATCGACTACAGCCTAGCATTTAACACCATAGTACCCTCCAAACTCAACATCAAGAGACCCTGGGTCTTGACCCCGGCCTGTGCAACTGGGTACTGGACTTCCTGACGGGCCGCCTCCAGGTAGTGAGGGTAGGTAACAACATCTCCACCCCGCTGATCCTCAACACTGGGGCCCCACATGGGTGTGTTCTGAGCCCTCTCCTGTACTCCCTGTTCACCCACGACTGCGTGGCCATGCACGCCTCCAACTCAATCATCGAGTTTGCAGACGACACTACAATGGTAGGCTTGATTACCAACAACGGCGAGACGGCCTACAGGGAGGAGGGGATGGCCCTCGGAGTGTGGTGTCAGGAAAATAACCTCACACTCAACGTCAACAAAACAAAGGAGATGATCGTGGACTTCAGGAAACAGCAGAGGGAGCACCCCCCTATCCACATCGACGGGACAGTAGTGGAGAGGGTAGTAAGTTAAGTTCCTCGGCGTACACATCACGGACAAACTGAATTGGTCCACCCACACAGACAGCGTGGTGAAGAAGGCGCAGCAGCGCCTCTTCAACCGCAGGAGGCTGAAGACATTTGGCTTGTCACCAAAAGCACTCACAAACTTTTACAGATGCACAATCGAGAGCATCCTGTCGGGCTGTATCACCGCCTGGTACGGCAACTGCTCCGCCCACAACCGTAAGTCTCTCCAGAGGGTAGTGAGGTCTGCACAACATATCACCGGGGGCAAACTACCTGCCCTCCAGGACACCTACACCACTCGATGTCACAGGAAGGCCATAAAGATCATCAAGGACAACAACCACCCGAGCCACTGCCTGTTCACCCCGCTATCATCCAGAAGGACAGGTCAGTACAGGTGCATCAAAGCAGGGACCGAGAGACTGAAAAACAACTTCTATCTCAAGGCCATCACCACTAACATTGAGTGGCTGCTGCCAACATACTGACTCAACTCCAGCCACTTAAATAATGGAAAAATTGATGTAAAATTGTATCACTAGCCACTGTAAACAATGCCACTTAATATGTTTACATACCCTACATTACTCATCTCATATGTATATACTGTACTCTATACCATCTACTGCATCTTGCCTATGCCGTTCTGTACCATCACTCATTCATATATTTTTATGTACATATTCTTCATCCCTTTACACTTGTGTGTGTATAAGGTAGTTGTGAAAATTTTAGGTTAGATTACTCATTGGTTATTACTGCATTGTCGGAACTAGAAGCACAAGCATTTTGACTTAAACATTTTTTTTTAAACTGTGACTTGAAAAAATGCTAAACATATATATTTTTTAAAGAGCCGTTTGGGAGCCAAAAGAACCGTCTCTGTTTGGTGAGCTGAGCCGAACGAGCAGGCTGACTGAAGAGCCAGAATGCCCATCACTAAAGGAGACGGGAACGGTTCAGGTTTGCCCACATTGGGAACTGCACACTGCAGCCAGGGGCTTCTCACTCTACGCCCCCTGGTGTAGGGGGAAGGGCCTGGACTTCATTCAACCAATCACAATAAGTTGCGTGAATCCAAAGGATGAAACATCAAATGAATTGGCTACATAACGTGCTTCAAAAGTAGCATTACCTCAGCTTCTGAATTGCCAAGTCATTAGGGGAAAGCACTCGAAATACATTTTAAAAAGGAAAACAGTTTGTTTAGAATACCACATGCCCAACGATTACAGAGACAGACAGTGGCCTTCCTTTATTCTCCAGCACACAATAAGTGGTGCACAGAGGTCAATAAAATTAACTTACTTTACATACACAGAAATTGATGAACACCCATTTGGGTTCTATCGACACAAAATCCATTTACAGATGAGACACATTGTCCACATAATACATACTGATGTTGTATGATGATCAGCTACATTTACAAGACATGTACAAACACATTGGTGAAAGAGTGAGAAAATGAGGGCTCAAAGAGCAGAAAAATGTACAAACTCATACTACTCAACGATGCACCAAAAAAAGAGCCTATTAGGTTTCCTCAAAAGCAAACAAAGAACAGCTCCATAATCATACAAATAAAATACACTACACACATCATCAGTTCAACAGTGTTGAATAATACTGTTCATCTTTAAAAAGGCTTCGTCTAAAATCTACTGACTGGAGGCAGCGGAGGAAAAAACCAAGGCACTATTTCAAAAATTAGAACCACCAATTAGCATCATGTATTGACCTTCACTAAACACAGGACGGAAACCAATTGTACAGAGTTGACCTCAGCCATTTTTTTGAATATTTAAATAAGAAAGAAAGGCCATCTCCAAAAAACATTTAGGTTAGGCTACTAGATATGATCATATGTGGGTCTGCTGCTCAGATCCTGTCATCCCATTGGCTCTGTACTAAGGCTGGCAGTGTGGTTCCTGCAGGGCCCCTGTAGAAGACCCAAGACAACGGCAGCTCTGCTGCCAGGAGAGAGAAGAACCTTCCAATACAATTAGAATTAATAGATGCCTGTAGTAATAATGACATTTCTATGGAACCATCAGGCTCAGAGGCCCAGCCCTCACGAGGTCCTGAAGAACAGATGTCTGCAGGGTCTTCAGTCTCAGAACAGCAGTGATATCACACAGGCTATGCGGAACCATGTGCACAGTTTGGAATGAAGCATGCCAATCACATATCGCCCAAATCTTTTTCTGAGCTAGTTAATTCAACTGTGATATTAACCTTGAGTCCTGAGACTATGGCTTTGTAATTTCAAATCAGCGATATTGATCTCCTGACTGAAGGGCGTGGCTGGTAGGCCGAAGCCGAACAGTGAGGTACGTCAAAGAAAGACAAGGATTTAACAGTTATCGCCAGTAGGAAATGCAAAGAGCTAGAGGAATAAATAAACATCAAGACAAGACTCTTCCCTGTGCTTTTAGTATTTCAATATGGTTAGTAAAGGCAGCCATTTCTACAGGGGGGGGTGAATGCCCATGAACCCTGTGTTGATATGGGGCACGTCCGAAATGGCACACCATTCCCTACCTACTGCCCTACTTTCGACCAAATCCCTATGAGCCCTGGTCAAAAGTAGTGCACTAATGTAGGGATAGTGGTCAGGAGCAGTTGTCTAAGGGGGATGCGGTCTGACACCACTGGGAGAAGACCGTTCCCTGTCATGTTGCCAGGCTAAAAGTCTTCACTAGTGTTAAAAAGACATGCAGCAGCGTCAAAGTGGAATATAGAACCTTGCATAAATACACATCGACAGCAGGAAAAATAAAGGGTAGATAATACTGTGCCGGTCAGGAAAACAGTCCTTTACTTCATGAAAATAAAATGAGCTTTTTTGCTTCTTTTACAGTCCTTTACTGGTTGCATGCAGGTAGGCATCTTTGGTCGATACAGAAGGTGGGGAGATGTGTTCGGAGCAGCCAGTCCACTGGGTCTGGGATGAAGAGGATGTCTTGGGAGGAATGATGACATCAGGAGGTCGACATGGAGAATACAGGGGATTGGGGTGATCATGATGGCTGACTGGTTTCACCGCTGCAGAGACAGGGGGAGGCAGATGCATAAAAACAAAAATGACATTTAGTAATAAACCAAAGGACCAGAACAAACTGAAAAAGGATACGGTCACCGATCCAAACAGCACACCAAAACACAACAAATGATTAAGACAACAGGTATGAAGAGGTTGGCAATTGACAATAGTTTCTGGGACTATGTGGTGCTATTAGTACAAAACCTATGCTGAGGCTGGGTGTATTGCATTATGCTAGTTTACTTTCTCTAATCTGGGCATAATTCTTCAGCACTGCTGAAGGTGTGAAAAGGTAGTTGGTTAATGGTTACGACTATTTGAGACTAGAGAAAACTCATGTTGACGAAACGTCAAAGTGTCATTGGTTGCATGAGCGTGATTCACTGGGCTGTGACCTACGACACCTGGCTGGTTGTGGATCACTGGTGCCTCTAGAACCGGGCCTACTCAAACTACTCTGTGATTCTTCAGTGTTTCTATGACCTGGGGCCTGTCTGGTCTTTCTACCAGCTCTACTGGTCTGACTAGGGGGAGAGAGGGGAGCTGCTGTAAGGCACCTTGAGGTTGGAGCAGAATTTGAACGGGAAGAGCTTGTGGATGTCGTCTCTGAAGAACTTGATTTGTAAACAGCGTTGTGTTGTTTTCTACGAACAGAAACCTCCAAGGTTGGCTTTAACACTGGCTTAACAGTGTCCTGTTGGTCCAATATGTTGACAGAAGGGACACAGCAAGACCTGGAAGAGGCCAGATTCTCTATCGATCTGGAATTGAAAGACTTTACTCTGGAGGCAGAGGACGAGGAGCACAAAGTACGATTGGAGAAAAAGGTGCCTTCACGATTAGGGCCTAAAGCCCCTCTGGCACCACTTACAAAAGCACGGCCAAAGACGGCACTATCCAGGGAGCTGGACGACCCTCTACGGGAGTCATCCTGTTCCTCCCAAAGACTCAGCCCTGCTTGGAACACATCAGTGACACTACGACTTCTAACGAACGTGGCATCCCTGGGGAGCATGGCTGCTCTGCGTGGTCGGGGAGCGATACAAGAGGAAGAGGTATGTAGGGGAGGAAGAGGGTCAGGATGGAAGGAGGTACTGGCGGAGGAAGACCGGGTTCTTACAGGGCTGGTGTGGATGCTGCGGGTGAGGGCTCGGAGGTGATGGGTGGCGGTGCTGGGCACGTTGTTGGTGAGGACCGGGCTGGAGCGGGGGCTGTTGCGGCGGGGGCTCCGGCCCGTCTTGGTGCCTAGCTCCTTAGCCCTGGTGCGGCGGGGGCTGCTGCCGAGGCCGTGGGGGGACAGAGGGGCCTCCAGGTCCTCCAGGCGCTGGGTCAGGGCCAACTTCTGCTGGATGGCCATGCGGAGCAGGGAGTTCAGGGTTTTCTTCTCATCCTCTGCCACCGCTAGCTGCCTCTGCATCTCGTCCAGCTGGGTGACATACTGGTCACACCTGGAGACACATGCATGTTAGAGCAACACAATCACACATTTAGTAGACACGTTAGACAGTTAAGTATGTTATAGGAACTGTGCAATTATACAAAATATAATTCAGATATGTTTTGTGTATCTCAACAGCTATGACGAAAACACAGAGAGAGGAAGATGACAGACACCGAGTACACAAAACATTAAGAACACCTGCTCTTCCATGACCGACTGGCCAGGTGAATCCAGTTGAAAGCTGTGACCCCTTACAGAGGTCACGTGTTAAATCCACTTCAAATCAGTGTAGATGAAGGGGAGGAGACAGATTAAAGAAGGATTTTTAAGCCCTTGAGCCAATTGAGACATGGGTTTTTCATGTGCCATTTAGAGGGTGAATGGGCAAGACAAATGATTTAAGTGCCTTTGAACAGGGTATGGTAGTAGGTGCCAGGCGCACCGGTTTGAGTGTGTCAAGAACTGAAACGCTACTGGGTTTTTCATGCTCAATAGTTTTCCCGTGTGAATGAAGAACGGTCTCCCACTCAAAGGAAATCCAGCCAACTTGACAACTGTGGGACGCGTTGTCGTCAACATGGGCCAGCATCCCTGTGGAACGCTTTTGATACCTCATAGTCAATGCTCCAACGAATTGAGACTGTTCTGAGGGAAAAGGGGGGTGCAACTCAATATTAGGAAGGCGATGGTAATGTTTGGTCAATGAGAAGACCGACAGTAAGCTCACATGAGACAAACCCAAGAGAAAGAGAGAAAGCCAAGAAAATACAAATTTGCTCCAAATGTCCACTTGGTGGCACCATTACACAAAGTTTACCAAGTCATTTCAAAAGGGTCCGTGCTCAATGCAGTCAGTCAGAATCAGACAGGGTCTTTCAAATGCTAGGTCTAATCAAACGTCAGCTCATTTACTGCCCCTAGAGAAGAGACCGAGCTTATTGTAGTGTCCATGTCCCAATGAATTGAGGCTGTTCTGAGGGCAAAAGGGGTGCAACTCAATATTGTATGTTTTGTGCACTCAGAGTATTATGTAATTCTATGATTAAGCACATAAAAATGTCAAGTGCACACACACACACACACACAGGAGGTCCCGTACTGGGAAAAAATGAAATCTACTTGTACCCCAGCTAAACACCCACCCCTACTTAGGCCAAACCTTAGAAATACAGACACCGTAGTCCAGAACAGTGTAGTCAACATCAAGACACAAAAAACAAATCCCTTTGTCCTTCCACACACTAATTAAGGATATACATGCCAACACTCAAATAGTGTATCTGCCTACCAACACACAGAGCACCGCAAGTGAGTCAGGGGCATAGCCTACATGGGGAGGGAGAAGGATCCCTACACAGAAGGGTGGGGAGGGAGAAGGATCCCTACACAGAGGGGTGGGGAGGGAGAAGGGAACGTTGCGTGGAGTGGCTGTCCCTGTCCCGACACAGGTCGGTCCAGGCCGAGGCTCCAAACAGGGCAGTGCATGTGCGTGCTAATCTGCACGTGAGAAGATGGATTGTTGCGGACTGCAGAGTGGTAAAAGGCCTTTAATCTGATTAGACGACACTGTAGTGACAATGTCTAGTACGCGTCCCAAAATGACAGCCTATTCCCTATTTAGTGCGCTCCTTTAAACCAACACCCATAGGGCTCAGTGCAGCATAAACAGTGCAGCATAAAGGGATAGGGCTTCATTTGGGACGTAGCCAAACTTTAGTCTACCATGTCATGACACGTCGGACTGTCTCATCTAAACAAGAGCCACAGGAGCACAGACACTAAGCATGACGATTAACTTTAGCTGATTTAAACTGGAGAACAATTAGTTCCACTGGAGGGAGCCTGTCCACTGCTAGGTCTACATCTGCTCACAGCAGCAGCGGTAGGATAGTCTGTGGATGTGCAGGCCGAGTGGAAACGAGGCCTAGAAGGGTAATGCAAAACAAGGCCGACCACAGGACTTTGGACAAATGTCACGCAATATGTACATTTTTGATTGTAGCGTAACACTAATTGATGCAGAAAGTGTAAATACTTTTTCCTGTGTTTTCCTCAGAGATTTGAAATAGAGCGTATCCACTTGTAAGGCTGAATTCTGTTTCAGAATTGTCAAATGAAGAAATTAAAACAGTGCTTCTCCAACTCAGGTCTCTAGATTGATGTTATTCTCTGTGATTGTGAATATATACACTCAACAAAAATATGAACGCAACAACTTCAATGATTTTACTGAGTTATGAGTTACAATAAGGAAATCAGTCAATTAAAATAAAATTCATCAGGCCCTAATCTATGGATTTCAGGCCCACCCACTTGGGACCCAGGCCCAGCCAATCAGAATGAGTTTTCCCCCCCAAAAATGGGCATTATTACAGACCGAAATACTCAGTTTCATTAGCTGTCCAGGTAGCTGGTCTCAAGACAATCCCACAGGTGAAGGTGGATGTGGAGTTCTTGGGCTGGCGTGATTACATGTTGACAGTGGAGGCGGCTTATGGTAGAGAAATGAACATGACATTTTCTGGCAACAGCTTTGGTGGACATTCCTGCAGTCAGTATGCCAATTGCACGCCCCCTCAAAACATGCGACATCCGTAGTGTTGTGATGTGACACAAAACTGCACATTTTAGAGTGGCCTTCTATTGTCCCCCAGCACAAGGTGCACCTGTGTAATGATCATGCTGTTTAATCAGCCTCTTGATATGCCACACCTGTTAGGTAGATGGATTATCTTGGCAAAGGAGAAATGCTCACTAACAGGGATGTAAACAAATCTGTGCACAAAAAGAGAGAAATAAGCTTCTTGTGTGTATGGAACATTTCTGGGATCTTTTATTTCAGCTGATGAAACATGGGACCAACACTTCACATGTAGCGTTTATATTTTTGTTCAGTATGAAAGGAGAGTATATAAAAATGACTGTACCTGCTGGTGAACATGACCCTCAGTGAAGAGAAGGTGGCAGCGTCCTCCTTCAGGGCCTTAAGCTCGTTCCTCAGCTTCACCATGGTCTCAGACACCATGCTCTTCTCCGTCTCGTACTTGGTCTTCAGGTTGCTCAGAGCCAACTCTGCCGTCTGGAATAGAAACATTATGGCTTGTTAGTTTTGTTCCCCAGCTGTAATATCAAGAACAAAACACACTTCAAAGTTGACCTCTCATCTGTCAGTGCGACTGAACAAAGAAAAGTACCATGATTGTATGGATGGGGCACTGGTCATTTTGGCATTCTATTTAGATGTAGTTGAGTCGTAGTCATTTTAACTAGATAAGTCTGTCAAATTTTTGTCAGTTGAATACAGATTTAGTCCATTTGCAGTCAAACTTACAAAAACAGTGGGCCATTTTAGTCAACTATATTCCCTTTCATTTTAGTCAACTATATTCCCTTTCATTTTAGTCAACTATATTCCCTTTCATTTTAGTCAACTATATTCCCTTTCATTTTAGTCAACTATATTCCCTTTAATTTTAGTCAACTATATTCCCTTTCATTTTAGTCAACTATATTCCCTTTCATTTTAGTCACATTTGCATTGCCTCATTAACCTCTAGTAAACAGAAATCACTGACTGCCATGTGCACAAACGTACATAACCTTGTCCTACCAACATATTGTTCTGCATACCACCCTATTCTCTTCCCAACAGCAGAAATATGACAACCAGGGCCTCCCGGGTGGCACAATTGGCCTAGCGTCGTCCGGGTTAGGGAGGTCTTGGTCGGTAGGGGTGTCCTTGTCGCACCAGCGACTCCTGTGGCGGGCCGGGCGCAGTGCGCGCTAGCCAAGGTGGCCAGGTACACGGTGTTTCCTCCGACACATTGGTGCGGCTGGCTTCCGGGTTGGATGTGCGCTGTGTTAAGAAGCAGTGCGGCTGGTTGGGTTGTGTATCGGAGGACGCATGACATTCAGCCTTCATCTCTCCCGAGCCCGTACGGGAGTTGTAGCAATGAGACAAGATATTAGCTACTACAACAATTGGATACCACAAAATTGGGGAGAAAAAGGGGTACAATTCTGTGCCACCAAATGTTTGCATATAGGCTACTGGTAATGTCACCAAGGCCACGTTCAGTTGCATAACGTTTTCCAACACTGCAGACAGAAATTCAATGAATCGAACCAATGTTATTCCTTATTCAACATGTCAGAAAGGCATGTTTGTTCTACATAGCCTATTTCTATCTGAATGTTCCAAAACGTTGCGTCCCGCTGAACGCGCCCCAGGTTGTTAACTATAGCTAGCTAATGACATAACATGACTGAACAAGGTGTAGCCTAAACATATGGTTGAAATGGTCCGGTTCGCAAGTAGCCTTGTTTTAGGAACGGTCCACAATATGCTTTATGAATGCAAAATGCAGGCCTCCACAGTGGCACAGTGGTCTAAGGCACTGCATCGCAGGGCTAGCTGTGCCACTGGAGATTCTGGTTCGAGTCCAGTCTCAGTCGCAGCCGGCCGCGACCGGGAGACCCATGGAGCGGCACACATTTGGCCCAGCGTCGTCAGGGTTAGGGGAGGGTTTGGCCGGCTGGGATGTCCTTGTCCCATCGCGCATTAGCGACTCCTGTGGCGGGCAGGGCGCAGTGCATGCTGACAAGGTTGCCAAGTGCACGGTGTTTCCTCCGACACATTGGTGCGGCTGGCTTCCGGGTTAGGTGGGCATTGTGTCAAGAAGCAGTGCGGCTTGGTTGGGTTGTGTTTCGGGGACACACGGCTCTCGACCTTTGCCTCTCCCAAGTTCGTATGGGAGTTGCAGAGATGAGACAAGACAATTGGATACAAAATTGGGAAGAATCAAACCGGGTTAAAATTTTAAAAACAAATTACTAAACAAAATGAGATTTGAAAAAAAAAAAAGTCAAAATTACACAATAGAAAGAAAAAAATGTAGCGCCGGTATTACGGGTTCTATCTTTTGAACGATAAGGGTTAGAATCAATCTGTTTTCCTCAGGAGGCTTAGCTACAGAACCTGGCTATGAAATGCAGTGGGGAAAGTGGGAGGGTTGAACGAGACTACAAATTAAAATACTGTTTTTCTCTCCCTTGAGCATAGAAAAGCAGGCAGTCTTTTCACATTGTTGTAGTCTTACTCTAAAATTGATGAAATCATTTTTTCCCCTCAATCGACACACAATAACCCCTTATGACAAAGCAAAAACAGGTTTAGAATTTTTTGCAAATGTAATTCAAATAAAAAACAGAAATATCTTATTTACACAAGTATTCAGACCCTTTGCTATGAAACTCGAAATTTAGCTCCAGTGCATCATGTTTTCATTGATTATCCTTGAGATGTTTCTACAACTTGATTGGAATCCACCAGTGGTAAATTCAATTGATTGGACATGATTTGGAAAGGCACACACCTGTATATGTAAGGTCCCACAATTGACATAGAACGTCAGAGCAAAAATCAAACCATGAGGTCAAAGGAATTGTCCATAGAGCTCTGGAGACAGGATTGTGTCGAGGCAGATCTGGGGAAGGGTACCAAAACATTTCTGCAGCATTGAAGGTCCCTAAGAACATAGTGGCCTCCATCATTCTTAAAATGGAAGAAGTTTGGAACCACCAAGACTCTTCCTAGAGCTGGCCAGACGGAAGCCACTCCTCAGTAAAAGGTACATGACAGCCCACTTGGAGTTTGCCAAAATGCACTTAAAGGACTCTCAGACCATGAGAAACAAGATTCTCTGGGTCTGACTCTCTGCAGCATCATGCTGTGTGGATGTTTTTCAGCAGCAGGGACTGGGAGAATAGTCAGGATCGAGGGAAAGATGAACGGAGGAAGGAACATAGAGATCCTTGATGAAAACCTGCTCCAGAGCGCTCAGGACCTCAGACTGGGGCGAAGGTTCACCTTCCAACAGGACGACGACCCTAAGCACACAGCCAAGACAATGCAGAAATGGCTTTGGGACAAGTCTCTGAATGTCCTTGAGGGGCCCAGACAGAGCCTGGACTTGAACCTGATCGAACATCTCGAGAGACCTGAAACTAGCTGTGCAGCGATGCTCCCCATCCAATCTGACAGAGCTTGAGAGGATCTGCAGAGAAGAATGGGAGAAACTTCCCAAATACAGGTGTGCCAAGCTTGTAGCGTCATACCCAAGAAGACGAGGCTGTAAACACTGCCAAGGGTGCTTCAATAGAGTAAAGGGTCTGAATACTTATGTAAATGTGATATTTCCATTCTTTATTTTTAACATATTTGCAAAAGAATCTAAACTACAGTTTTTGAAAAAGTCAAGGGGTATGAATACTTTCCAAATGCACTGTAGCGATACTTGTTTAACTATTAAACTCAATCCACTAGGCACAAATGTCAGTTCAACGTCTAGTTTCGATTTGGTTGTCAACGGGAATTCAACAAGATATCAACCAAGAATTTCACCCGTCATTGGATTTAGGTTAAATGTTGGGTGAAATACTAAATTCCTTTACGTTGATTACTTTTTGCAAATCCTATCAGTTTTCCACGTTGATTCAACGTCATCACATTGCATAGTTTGGTTGAAATGACGTGGAAACCCTGGTTCAACCAGGTTTTGCCCAGTGATAATGCAGGGATTGTTTTTTAACCAGGTAAAGGGTAGCTAACTAGAAGGCAGACTAGTTAGCTACGGGGAAGCAAGAGAGTCGTCTGTGATGTGTAAAATCAGGGAGGGAGGGAGGGCTGGCTGGCTGGCTGGCTGGCTGGCTGGCTGTCCGTCCGTCTGTCTGTAGCTCACCAGCTGAGATAGGCTGTGGCGTGGGCTGCGCATCGGTGCTGCTCATATTAATTGTGCTCATCATTGGAAAGTTCTCAATCTCTCCAAAAACTCTTGTCCTGTCCACTTAGTACTCAGATAATTTGGTCTAGTCTCGTTTTAGTCAACTGAAATGAAAAATAATTTTAGTTTTTTCTGGTTCTATTTAGCCAGTCTTGTCAATTGCCTCACGAATATTTGTCACTATTTTTATTGACAAAATTAACACAGATGGGACATATTTGTAGCAATGATAATATCAACAGAAGCAAGAACTACCCTGTCAAAGCTATACTGAATGAAATGACTTTTCTAGCAGTGTGCCACTGTGGGGAACAAAGAAAGCTTAAGCAGAAGTGTAATCATATTAAGTTAATAAATATTATAGTTCTGTCTACATTTCTCACAGCAGAAAAGGAGAGAGCCAGACATCTGAATTCAGTGGCTAACCCATGACAGAGAGGCTACCCTAATCGAGCAAAGATTATCCTTACAGTGTGTGTTTGCGTGTGAGACCGAGAGCGAGACAGCGAGAGACCGAGACAGCGAGAGAGCGAGACAGCGAGAGACCTCGAGACCACGAGTGAGAGCGAGGAGGGGTTTACAGCAGAATCAGGTCAGCCATGTCGGGATGCATACAGAGTAGAGGGGAGAAAGGAGCAGTGTACTGGAAGATCTCTGAGGAAGATCTCTGAGGAAAACATCATCATTCTCCAACTACAGCTCTCCATCTCTACACTCAGACCATCCAATGACGTCTAGCCTACCCCTTCCCCCTCTTCTTAGGGAATATCATTTCAGCTGTTCATGGAAAAAATAAATATTGATCGCAAAAAAAAGATTAAAGAGTGAATTGAACAGAGGAACGTGCCCTGCAGGCAGACTGGTGGATCTAGCAGTCAGAAGGGGTTTATTGACAGAAAGCTGGAGCAAAACTTTACTGTTGTTGCTATGGGTCAGATACCCAAGGAAATAGAACAGGATGAAAACCTTCACAGTAAGCAAAACAATGGAGAAAGACCAGAGGAAGTCCTATTAAAAGTTCAGTTGTTATCAAGTGAGAATGTTCTCTACAGACTTTGTCTGAGGATTACAGGTCAGAGTGTGAATGAGAGTCATTCAGCCAGACAAACCCTGAATGGAAGAATAGATCCGCCAGGGAATTAAACTTATTTTCAACACTAAAAGAGACACCACTCATTGATGACCGATTTCAAGATCAATAGTGATTTACGGTGACCTTTCGGAGTCTGACTGGTTGTGTGTGTCCTGTGTGTGTTCAACTTGGCGTGCCCATTGAGTGATTTGTCTGCAGTGCTGTCTGTACCTGTTTGTTGGCTTTGAGGACCGTCCTCAGAGTGGCGATCTGCTCTCTCTTGGTGCTGAGTAGAGACTTGAGCTTCAGCACCTCCTCCATGAGGGCCTCGCTTTCCAGCTCCCCTCCGCAGCTGATCCCTCCCGAATAGGGCAGCGTGCCCCTCTGGCGACACAAATCCACCGCCACCTGGGGCAGGCAGTTCACAAACCATGAGTGATTGTGCTAGTATCGTTATTAGCTATTACTTTCAGTTTCACTAAAGTGATGGACCACTCAGCACAACGTGTTAAAATTGGTTATTGTCCCAGCCTTTATCAAAGTTTATCAACCCAAACAAAGCAAGGATGCCAAAATGATCCTCATAAAGGAAGACAAATAACCACAATTTAAATATTATTACATATGTAGTCTTAGTGGTCTACAATCTACAGATATCCGCTTTCCTGATCAATGCCAAGCGCCAGACAAGCTGCTTAAAAGCTTTCGGAGGCCAAATAACACATTCTGTACTGTGGGATCAGAATTCAGCATACTACTACTACCTTACTGAAGTGGCCATTAAATATGTATGTTGAGTGGAAGACAATATGGCGGCCGCATTCGCACCTGGAGGTGTTTGATCTGGCAGCGGATGACAGCCACCAGGTTGCGGACGTTGGAGGGGTCCCTGAAGTCCATGGTGGGGGAACTGGGGCAGACTGGGGCGGGGGAGGAGCAGCGTGGCGTGGGGGAGTTGTCACGAGAATCCTGGGGAGTACCAGGCCTGCTGTCTCCATCCCCTCCGTGCACTGCCTTCGCAAACAACTCATTGGAGCGTCGCTTGTTACGGCCGTGATGGGGATGGGGGTGCAGGTGGTTGGACTTCCCTCCACTCCCCCCTGACTGGCCCCTGGCCCCGTCGCGGTAGTAGTCCAGGGTGACGCGTTTGGGCGTGAGGTTGTTGCACACACAGATGTGGTGGTAGAGGTTGGCCAGCTCCTCAGAGAAGGCCAGCAGCTCCTCCTGTGCCACGCTGAGATGACCCTCAGAATCAGTAGCCACTTTCCTCGTCACGCCGATCTCCTTCTCCAGCTCGCTGATGCGCTCCTGGTCCTGCCGGCTGGACTTGATGCACTGGCGGATCTTCTCAGCCAGCTCATGGGCCTCTCCCCTCCACCGCTCCTTCTCCTGCCGGCAGCGCTGCTCCAGGGCCGAGTAACGTTTCCCTGCCTGGGACAGCTCCTCACGCAGCTTCAGCAGCTCCTCGCCGGCCGCCTTCATCCGGGCCTCCAGCACCTCTGTGCTCTTCAAGTCCAGCTCATAGTCGTAGTCAGCCAACCTGTTCTCCAGGGTCCTGGTGCTCCCGGCCCCCTGGTCGCCCGCTGCCTTCCCCTGGGGCAGGATGTGTTTCTGCAGCTGCACGGCCTCCAGCTGCTGGGTCAGGGAGCCCACCTTGTCTTCCTGCTCACTGAAGGCCTGCTGGGACAGCTCCAACTGCCTCTGGAGGTCCTGGACCGTGTTAGCCAGACCAGTCTTATCCCTCTCAGCCTGGGGAAAGAGACATGGAAAAACAGAAAATAAGACAAAAACATCTTTGCTTGAAAGAGGCATTATAGATACAGTACCAGTCAAAGGTTTGGACACACCTACTCATTCAATTTACTATTTTCTACATTGTAGAATAATAGCAAAGACTCAAAACTATGAATTAACACATATGGAATCATGTAGTAACTTTCTTATAATTTCTTAATTTAGTCATGTTCTATTTATGTGCTGTTCTATAAACCAATGTCTGTGTTCACGCAAGTGGCTAACTGAACAAATCCTCACTATGAGTAGCTGCAAATTGGCAGTACGCCCTATTTGGTAAAATATCAAGTACATACTATGGCAAGAACAGCTCAAATAAACAAAGACAAACAACAGTCTATCATTACTTTAAGACATGAAGGTCAGTCAATCCGGAAAAATTCAATTACTTTTAAAGTTTCTTCAAGTGCAATCTCAAAAACCATCAAGCGCTATGATGAAACTGGCTCTCGTGAGAACCGCCACAGGAATGGAAGACCCAGAGTCACCTCTGCCGCAGAGGATAAGTTCATTAGAGTTAACTGAACCTCAGATTGCAGCCCAAATAAATGCTTCACAGAGATCAAGTAACAGCCACATCTCAACATCATCTGTTCAGAGGAGACTGCGTGAATCAGGCCTTCATGGTGGAATTGGTGCAAAGAAACCACTACTAAAGGACACCAATAAGAAGAGATTTTCTTAGGCCAAGAAACACAAGCAATGGACATTAGCCTGTTGGAAATGTTTGATTTTTGGTTCCAACTGCCGTGTCTTTGTGAGACGCAGAGTAGGTGAACGGATGATCTCCGCATGTGTGGTTCCCATCGTAAAGCATGGAGGTGTGATGGTGTGGGGGTGCTTTGCTGGTAACCCTGTCAGTGATTTATTTTGAATTCAAGGCACACTTAACCAGCATGGCTACCACAGCATTCTGCAGCGATACTCCATCCCATCTGGGTTTGCACTTAGTGGGACTATCATTTTTTTTTTTTTACCAGGACAATTATCCAAAACACACCTCCAATCTGTGTTAGGGTTATTGGACCAAGGAGAATGATGGTGCTGCATCAGATGACCTGGCCTCCACAATCACGTGATCTCAATTCAATTGAAATGGTTTGGGATGAGTTGGACCCCAGAGTGAAGGAAAAGCAGCCAACATGTGCTCAGCATATGCGCGTACTCCTTCAAGACTGTTGGAAAATTATTCCTCATGAAACTGGTTGAGAGAATGCCAAGAGTGTACAAAGCTGTCATCAAGGCAAAGGGTGACTACTTTGAAGAATCTAAAATATATTTTGATTTGTTTAAGACTTTTTTGGTTACTACATGATTCCATATGTGTTATTTCATAATTTGAGGTTGTCACTATTATTCTACAATGTAGAAAATATATATATTTTTTTTACTAAGAATAACCCTTGAATTAGTAGGTGTGTCCAAACCTTTGACTGGTACTGTAAATATAAACGCAATTTTCTATTATCCTTTTTCCAGGGCATTTCAAAGTGCCAATTATGCGTCAGATTACTCCAGCAAGCATTTGGGTGGCTGAACTTAACGGCACATTCAATACACGACAAATGTCAGTAATACATTTCTCCAGGTTGATCCATCTTTGCTGAGACAAAAGCAGAGGTTCTCTCTGAGACGGTACACACACATTTCACCATCCAGTGCCTTCAATCTCACTGCATTATCCAATGATATCTGTAGCAGGATGTGGTCTATAGCAGGAAGCTTACCTGACTGAAACCTTTACAACTCATATATAGGACATCGCCATGGCAAGAAGTACTGCTGATCAGAGACCTAAATCTAGACATTGACACATGTAACTACTAGTCTACAGACCATCTCTGTTACAATCTTTTTTCATTCCAACAATTACTTACTGAAAGAGAAGACCGATGATTACTTGAAATGAGTTAGTGTCCATAGAGTATGTACCAGTACGTACATGGTTTTGATCCCATTGCATACCTGCATGAGTTGCTGTTTGAGTTTCTGTCCGTCAGAGAGGTGCAACTCGCTGAGCAGGTCAGACACCAGGCCAGGGGCAGGCCTCAGGAACACGTCACTGTTCCTGGGGGTGGAGAAGCGCTGGATGTGCCCATTAGCCTTGGGGTTAGGAGGAGCGCAACCAGACCCCGGGCCGTCGTTGCAACCGCTATCCTTTTCTTGCTCCCGGTCCCCTCCGCTGTCCCCACTGTCATCCAGCTGCATCTCCAGGTGTGTGACCGAGTCGAAGGGGTTGAGGGCTAGGGCCGAGAGCTCCCTCCTCAGGGTGTTCTTCTGCTCCCGCTCCTCCTTGAGGGCCTCCAGGGCCTCGTCCAGCTGACGCTCGGCGATCTCCCTTAGCTGCGCCGCCTCCTCCAGCTGGGCCCGGAGAACGTCGTCTTGCTCCTCCTTGTGGGTGAGCTCCAGCTTCACCGCCTCGAACTCCACCTGCAGATGACAAGACGAGAGAGAGGCCATGTGATTACAGAGACTCAGAGTGTAGGACTGAGTGTTACGGGCAGGGTTGGGGATTACATGTACATTACAACAACAATGGTAACTAATCTGTTACGCGACCAGCAAAGATATTGTAATCAGATTAGAGATACTTTTGAAAATCTTGATTACTTAAGAGTAAATTTGTTGTTGACAGTTTCTCAATGACATTCAAATCAGCATTGAAAAAATGAGCAAGTTTAAGTTTGTTCCACCTGAGCGAGTCTGACCACAAGTCAGAGACCACTACGATGACACACTAAATACGTTTGATGGATTGTGGGAAAAGAGCAGGAATAGGCTTTTGTAGGCTACAGTCCAAGCTATGTCTTCCAATGGTGGGACTGCTGTCGGCATCCATAGATTATACAACTTAAATAAACGCTTGGAGGTAAGGATGACAGCAGTGGTGGAGTCTACGGCGATACAGATATTACGTATTGTTATCTACATAGCACATTGATGTGATTCACACTGCTGCTCTCTCATTTAGCTATTTACGCCTTACGGATTGTGGTTGTTGTGGATGGCTGTTCACAAATCTAAATGTGTATTTGAACCCAATAATGTTTGAATGAAACTAGTTTGAGCTGCCTATCAATCATTGGTATTGAAACCAGTGGACAGCCAAGTGAACAATGTGCTCTTGTAACAGCTGCACAGTGCAGATCCCAGCCTATGGAATAAAAGAGGGGCTTTTATTGCTCAATTTAATTCATGCTGATAAAAAAAAGAAACTCCATAGGAACTTGCACACTTTTGATAGACTTAAAAAGGGTCATCTGTAGTGGCTAAAACTATTTTTACAAATTACTTACAAATTATATATTCATTGATTCTTGAAGAATATAACTTATAAATGCCTCATGAGCTTAGTTCAAATGTCACACTCCATGAGAACCCAAAATATAAGCAGGTTTTCCTCCAATGTTTGTAAACATTGTAAATGTAAACAACCACTGTATAGCCTCATAACATGGTTAAAACAATATTGATATCATGGATATCAATATGTTGATATCATGGATGGTCAGTCCTTGCATCCATAGCTCTGTATATTAATCTGAGAGTGGTTACATTTCTCCAGGCCCATCCCTCAGCTTTTTATTGATGAGTAAGATGAGTTTACGTCACATTTACAGTATGCTTGATCAGGATGAGAATCAAATCTGTCCCGATTGTTCGTCGAGACTTCCAACATCAGAGATGCCATTGTATCCCATCTGAGATGACTCCCCAACAATGAGGGTGTGTGTCAGGCCGACAGGGGAAGGCACTGTCAGCCAAACCCAAACCCAGCACACAAGGCTAGCCCTTATTCATGAACCACTTGGAAAGAATCCTCATCACACACCCTCAGAGTCTAAACCCAGTAGGAGACGGAGACTTAATGGACAGGAAGAATAGAAGCCTACCAAACACAATATAGTGCTGAGCGATTAACAGTTATTTTACCTTTATTTATTAAAATTAGAATTCTAGGGCCTCCCGGGTGGCGCAGTGGTTAAGGGCGCTGTACTGCAGCGCCAGCTGTGCCATCAGAGTCCTGGGTTCGCGCCCAGGCTCTGTCGTAACCGGCCGCGACCGGGAGGTCCGTGGGGCGACGCACAATTGGCCTAGCGTCGCCCGGGTTAGGGAGGGCTTGGTCGGTAGGGGTGTCCTTGTCTCATCGCGCACCAGCGACTCCTGTGGCGGGCTGGGCGCAGTGTACGCTAGCCATGGTGGCCAGGTGCACGGTGTTTCCTCCGGCGCATTGGTGCGGCTGGCTTCCGGGTTGGATGTGCGCTGTGTTAAAGAAGCAGTGGCTTGGTTGGTTGTGTATCGGAGGACGCATGACTTTCAACCTTCGTCTCTCCCGAGCCCGTACGGGAGTTGTAGCGATGAGACAAGATAGTAGCTACTACAACAATTGGATACTACAATGAAAAAAATGAAAAATCCATTGCACATCTACTTGTCCGGTCTGTGTTTCTTTTACGCCTGCTATGAGAGACAAGAATGCGCGATCATGAGGGATATAGAGAGCAAGTGTCACTTCGCAAGGTATCTCTACCTGGAAATACATGATCAAAGTGATTGCTAGTTAATATTCAGTCAAAAGTAGGCCTTATTTACAAAGTACTGATTTTGTCAGACAGCATGGGTAGCAGCTCTATAGAGATGAGATGAAATAATAAAGTCATTAAATACAATAAATGTAATATACACAACTGAAATATTTTATTAAAGTAACTTGAATAAATGGTTAATAAGTGATAAGCAGTAATGGGCAGTCACTACCATCATGGGAATGCATTGTTTTATTCTGTGTTAAACACTAATTGCTCAGCACTACCACAGAATGATCTGAAACCCTCCATTAAGAAACTAACACACTCCAGGGCCTCCCGGGTGGCGCAGTGGTCTAAGGCTGTGCCACCAGAGACTCTGGGTTCGAGCCCAGGCTCTGTCGCAGCCGGGAGGTCCATGGGGGGGGGGGGGGGGGACATAATTGTCCTAGCATCGTCCGGGTTAGGGAGGGTTTGGCAGGTAGGGATATCCTTGTCTCATCACGCACTAGCGACAACTGTGGCAGGCCGGGCGCAGTGCACGCTGACCAGGTCGCTAGGCGTACGGTGTTTCCTCCGACACATTGGTGCAACCCAACCAAGCACCAGTGTGGCTTGGTTGGGTTGTGTTTCGGAGGACGCATGGCTCTCGACCTTCATCTCTCCGAGCTCGTACGGGACTTGTAGCGATGAGACAAAACAGTAACGGCTAACAATTGGATACCTCGAAATTGGGTAAAAAAATAAATAATAATTAAACGAACACACTCCTAACGTTTGTTATGACGTTGCACATTTTTCAGCGGTTACACAAGGTACTGAGTCATTCGAGGTCCACATTCCATTACCCTTTTGAGAAGAATAGGAGTATTTTGGCCCAACTACTGGCTGTTGTACTGGAGGTGCTGATGGGAGACCAGGGTTGTGTTCAGTAGGGCACACTGTAGCAAAACTTCATGCAATAGAAAACTAAAAGCAGTGTTTTTACTGGTTCAGCTTTTTCCTCCCAGTTTCAAAAACATTATCCCTACTGAACAAGGCCCTGTTGTGTTAACTGAGTATTATTATCAGTGAGGCGAGTGGTTAGAAGGGATGAGCTCTGACCTGGTTCTCCTTGAGTACAGACACCTGTTTCTGCAGACAGGTGTTCTCCTCCTCCAGCTCACTGTTGTCCTGGAGCTGACGGAGCTCCCGCACCTTATACTCCTTCATCTCATTCCTCATGTGGCCCTTCTCCAGCTCTGAACACTCACACTCCTGGGAAAAACACACACTCTCAGCATACAGTTGAACTAATAACACAATGTTATGGAAGCACTGCACACTGCTCTTGACACACAAGAGACTAGCAGGAAGTAGAGTGTAAAATGAGCCTATTTAACTGAGACCTACATTTCTCTGTTAGATGGAGAGACGTACAAATGCTAGTGGTGTGTAAAGCATTAGGTATGTCAGTGAATGATAGCTATTAATACCTTCTTCAGCTGGGAGGAGAGGCCGGCCTGTCGGTCTATCTCAGCGTGAGCGTTGCCCAGAGCGAGGCGCGCCTGCCGTAACTCGGCCTGCAACTCAGCCATGCTGGTTGCCATGGCAGCCTCCTTGCTGGCAGTCTCCTCCAACAGGCACTCCTCCCGGGTCTCCCCATCTGCTGTTGCACGTTTGTGGCAGGTCACAGAGTCTGACAGAGCCTAGTTGCACACACAGACAAAGCAAAAAGAGCGGAATTTACTTGGGCGTCATCCAGAGTCTGCCAGAGACCACAGACAGACGAAGACCAAAAAAAAAAGGTGCCATTTATTTGGGTGTCCAGTTGTTCGTGTGACCACCATATGGTGGTATGTAAGGCACATGGGTCATCAGTGGGGTGCACCATGAAAGGCAAGCTGGAAATTAAAACACGGTGCCAAGTGGCACATCTACTTAGACCCAAGACAACAAAGCTGTATATCGGTGGCAGTGGAAATAGGACTCCACAGACCAGCTGTCGAAATCTGAGCAGTCTTGAATATTAAGTACATCCCATGCATATCTTATGCCTACGTGTCATCAGTTGAGAATGTGGTACAAACCAGTTTCATCTGAGACAAGTCAAAGAGGAATACATTCTCTCAAATGACAACTTCGTTCACTTTACCCCACAAATGTAATTTGATAGTTACAACTTCTAAGCAAACAGCCTATACTCATTTAACCTCACAACATTATAGGGGTGGTATAGAACCCAAAATCTCTTGATTTGAAGTCATACCGCAATTGGAACTCATTAATATGTGAAATACAGGTATGCCCCATAGCAGCTTTCCTTTCACATGTAACATTGAAGTGAAAAATGTGATAAAAAATAAAAATAAAATGTGGTTAGTGAATTAGATTTGGTTGATACTGGGAGGGCAGGTGGAGACAGACTCTCAGAGCACAGCAGCAATCTCAACAAGACCAACCTCTACTCATCCTGATAACTGCAAGTCACTCTGGATAAGAACGTCTACTAAATTACACCATTGAACACCAGGTTGTTGGGTTCTCGGTCATGTTGTTGCAGGAGGTAATGTACAAAAAGAAATGTGCACAATTCCTTCAGTTACATAAAATGTGGTATTTACCCAGAACATGCTATGCATTATATGTACAGTTGAAGTCAGAAGTTCACATTCACCTTAGCCAAATACATTTAAACTGAGTTTCACAATTCCTGACATTTAATCCTAGTAAGAATTCTCTGTCTTAGGTCAGTTAGGATCACCACTTCATTTTAAGAATGTGAAATGTCAGAATAATAGTAGAGAGAATGATTTTTTTTCAGATTTAATTTCTTTCATCACATTCCCACTGGGTCATGCTACCAAATACTAATTGAGTGTATTGCCTTTAAAATTGTTTAACTTGGGTCAAACGTTACAGGTAGCCTTCCACAAGCTTCCCACAATAAGTTGGGTGAATTTTGGCCCGTTCCTCCTGACAGAGCTGGTGTAACAGTCAGGTTGGCCTCCTTGCTCGCACACACTTTTTCAGTTCTGCCCACAAATTTTCTATAGGATTGAGGTAAGGACTTTGTGATGGCCACTCCAATACCTTGACTTTGTTGTCCTTAAGCCATTTTGCCACAGCTTTGGAAGTATGCTTGGGGTCATTGGCCATTTGGAAGACCCATTTGCGACCAAGCTTTAACTTCCTGACTGATGTCTTGAGATGTTGCTTTAATATACCCACATAATTTTCCTCCCTCATGACGTCATCCATTTTGTGAAGTGCACCAGTCCCTCCTGCAGCAAAGCACCCCCACAACATGATGCTGCCACCCCCATGCTTCACGGTTTGGATGGTGTTCTTCCGCTTGCAAGCCTCCCCCTTTTCCCCCAAACATAACGATGGTCATTATGGCCAAACAGTTCCAGTTTTGTTTCATCAGACCAGAGCACATTTCTCCAAAAAGTACGATCTTTGTTCCCACGTGCAGTTGCAAACCGTAGTCTGGCTTTTTTATGGTGGATTTGGAGCAGTGGCTTCTTCCTTGCTGAGCAGCCTTTCAGGTTATGTCGATATAGGACTCGTTTTACTGCGGCTATAGATACTTTTGTACCCGTTTCCTCCAACATCGTCACAAGGTCCTTTGTTCTTGTTCTGGGATTGATTTGCACTTTTCGAACAAAAGTACATTCATCTCTAGGAGACAGAATGCATCTCCTTCCTGAGCGGTATGACAGCTGCGTGGTCCCATGGTGTTTATACTTGCGTACTATTGTTTGTACAGATGAACATGGCACCTTCAGGCGTTTGGAAATTGCTCCCAAGGATGAACCAGACTTGTGGAGTTCTACAACAAAAAAATGATGCGGTCTTGGCTGATTTCTTTTGATTTTCCCATGATGTCCAGCAAAGAGGCACTGCTGAGTTTGAAGGTAGGCCTTGAAATACATACACAGATACACCTCCAATTGACTCAAATTATGTAAATTAGCCTATCAGAAGCTTCTAAAGCCATGACACCATTTTGGGAATTTTCCAAGCTGTTAAAGACAGTCAACTTAGTGTATGTAAACTTCTGGAATTGTGATACAGTGAATTATAAGTGAAATAATCTGTCTGTAAACAATTGTTGGAATAATTACTTGTGTCATGCACAAAGTATAGGTCCTAACCAACTTGCCAAAACTATAGTTTGTTAACGAGAAATTTGTGGAGTGGGCCTAGTTGGAATGAGTGGTCAAAAACAATATTACCCAAATGTGAATAAATCCAATTACAATATATTCAGATTATTTCTTTATATGAATGACACTTAATAACCTTCATACAGTGATAATGATGTGTGCTTTGACTCTGATAGGGGTGAACATACCAGGGAAAAACACCTAATACCATAATGTTGTCTGCATCAGACAAAGCATCTTAGATGAGTGTTGGAATTATACAGAACAAAACATTTAAAATACAACAATTTCAACAATTTTACTGAGTTACAGTTCATATGAGGAAATCAGTCAAATTTAAATAAATTCATTTGGCCCTAATGAATGGTTTTCACATGACTGGGAATGCAGACATGCATCTGTTGGTCACAGATACCTTAAAAGAAATGGGCCTCATCTCTACACGGTATTTCTGAGCATTCAAATTGCTTATGCCTGCCCATACCATAACCCCACTGCCATCACGGGGCACTCTGTTCACAAAGTTGACACCAGAAAACCACTCGCCCACATGACGCCATACAGGTGGTCTGCAGTTGTGAGGCCGGTTGGATGTACTTCCAAATTCTCTAAAACAATGTTGGAGCGGCTTATGGTCGAGAAATTAACAAATTATCTGAAAACAGCTCTGGTGGACATTCCTGCAGTAAGAACGCCAATTGCACACTCCCTCAAAACTTGAGACGTCTGTGGCATTGTGTTGTGTGACAAAACTGCACATTTTAAAGTGGTATTTTATTGTCCCCAGCACCTGTGTAATGATCATGCTGTTTAATCATCTTATTGACATGCCACACCTGTCAGGTGGATGAATTATCTTGGCAAATGAGAAATGCTCACTAACAGTGGTGTAAACAAATTTGTGCACAACATTTGTGAGAAATAAGCTTTTTGTGCATATGGAACATTTCTAGTAGAGATAAACAGTAACATACAGTGGGGCAAAAAAGTATTTATTCAGCCACCAATTGTACAAGTTCTCCCACTTAAAAAGATGAGTGGCCTACACTTCAACTATGACAGACAAAATGAGAAAAAAAAAATCCAGAAAATCACATTGTAGGATTTTTTATTAATTTATTTGCAAATTATGGTGGAGGTTGAAGTGTACTATGATGAAAATTACAGGTCTCTCTCGTCTTTTTAAGTGGGAGAACTTGCACAATTGGTGGCTGACTAAATACTTTTTTGCCCCACTGTATCTATACACATCAACATCTTATGACACTACCGAAGCAGAAACTGACCTGTCCTCCTGATCACACAAACTGAATTATTCATATAAACACCAGGCCTCGTTTTGAGTCTTGGGGAACTTTCATTCAGCAAAGCTAGTAACATGCAACAACATGATAGAGTATCTTTAAGGGACCTATCAAATGTTCAGTAGGCAATGAATAACTCGCTATGCAACACTGGATTAACAGCTACCTAGCAACATTATGATTGTGATGATTTCTTAGATCAGAACAACTTTGCTAAAAGCTTGTGTACTAACAGCAAGCCCGTTGTTTGGCGAATCCAAGGTTGGTTAATAGATAGACATGTGTGACTGGCACTTGTTCACATGGAAGTACTTAGTGTTAGACAAAGCCATAAGAAACGTATGAACAAGGTCTCGTCTCAACACAACCACAGACAATGTCAGCACCATGCACACATAGTAGTAGCTGTACGTGTGCAAGTAAGGTTTATATTAGCTATATTGAACATTTATTTTAATGGCACGATTATAGTGTTTCTGCTTTTTAGAAAAATTACTGAGATTCTGCTGACCTCTTTTAGCTGCTGCAGCTCATGTTTGAGAGTCTCGTGCTCCTCTTCCAGCTGGCTGTGCTTCTTCTTCAGTTCGGCGCTCTCCTCTAGCACCACCAGGCCATACCGGGCCGCCTGCAGTTTCTCCTCGTTGGCCTCCTGGAGCTCCAAATTCAGCCTCATCACCTCCACTCTCAGGTCACCGCCACACAGCTCCATCTCCTCATCTCCCTCAGCCCCCGTTGGGCCTGACTCCTCTACCTCCAGCATCCTGTCCTCCTCCTGACTGCTGTCTCCCAATGCACCACAAGGACACCTGCTTCTTCCTTCAATCCTCCTGCCTCATTACTGCTCACTGTGGGAGTGGAGGAAGGAAACACACCGCCCAGGGGCATTTAGGGATCATCATACTGTTCATTGCCACAAATAGTAACCAATGATGTTACAGTTGAAAGCGCAACTAACCCGAGGTAAAACTATGATATAATTTGATTCGCAAGAGTTGCTGACAGCTGACAACTAGCTAAAATGAAGAGAATACATTTGGCAGCCCAGTCAGTCATCAAGAGTCAGATTAGGTGGTTACATGAGTTTAACCAGTCCCTCTGTCACTTTCTTGTGATCTTTGTTGTCAGGGTAAAGGCCCGTGAGTGCAAAGAAAAAAGCAACTACATTTGTAAATTATGTTACAGCATTTGTTTACATGCTCAGTTTTTAGCCTAACATTCTCCCACTTGAGCAAGAAGCTAGCTATCATGTTTTACATTTCATTTTAAATGTAACCTTTATTTTAATTAGGCAAGTCAGTTAAGAACAAATTCTTATTTTCAATGACGGCCTACACATCATAATTTATACACTTAGAGAGCTGCATGTCTCTTGGGATATTGTTGCAGCATCTAACGTTAGATAACTTTTACAGTCAGTCTCCTGCTGTAACGTAGACTGGCTGTCAAATGAATTTCAAGTCTGTCCAATGAATTAACGTTACCTACAATTCCCAGACACTAACGTTAGCTAACTCATTGGATGGCTAGATGTCATTCAATCAACGTTAGATTTGCCAATCATATTCTAAGCTAGTTAGGAGTCGTTATCTATCTACGATTAGTAAACTAGTTAGTTCAAAATGGATGAACTATGGTTATGTTAGCTAGTTAGCAGAGTTGAGTCTACCCAACACGAAGATTATCAACTAGCTAACGGTTAACTACTTTAGCAAGCAAGAAAGCGAGCTAAAACGTTCACATTGTCTTGGTTATCCCTAGCTAGCTAGTTGACTTAGGTAGCTAACGTTAGTTGTCAGAACTGTCAAAACAAAGACTCCTACTATAGCTAGTTAGCCATCTGTGGTCAGACTAACTAACTAGTTTGTTAGGCAAATTGACGTTAGCTATTTAACGATAGATAGCCGCAAGAGCTAAAACAAGTCAAGTGCATCGCTAGCTTGCTAAATCACTCACCTCCAATATCGATGCACTTGTGTTGCCAAAAGTCAACGTTATTTCATAGTCGTATATCGAAATCAAGCTAACCGGCAGGGTTCAGAGAATTTGACACTTCCCAGTCCTCAATTCGAATTTCTGCGTGGACTAGCTAGCTCATCGTTAGCTACCCACCCAGGTTTCCCGACCAATGTGCGCCTCTTTGGCTTGAGCACGTTGAAAGTCATTGCGCACGGAAGCAACCGGAGTAGACATTAGGGACAGAGCGGTGAAAGACTGCCCCCTACGTCGAGGATCACAACGTTTGGAAGGTGGAATTAGATAGCTACCGTACCCGATTTGAGATTTTTGTTGTTGTTTTGTTTTACTTTGAGCAAAAATATTTTCAAAATGTCAAATAAAAGTCCAAAATAACGAGAAGGATATAATTGCAGACTGCAATTAGGGGCGTTTTCAGATTTAGGGTTTCTTGGTATCAAGTTTTTTTCTTCCATGCATATACGTACTTACGGTTTAGTTCCTTGTTATCCAATCCGCACGTTTTTGCAGGCTGCATTTTCAATTACACATGTTGTAATGCAAAATGTAAAAAAACGTGAAAAGTTTGTCATGAGTGCTGTAAAACCATGATTAAAGATTGTCACTTTGGACATTAATGACATACGGTCTCAAAGCTGGAATTAAAAAGGCTATTGTCAAGCTAAACATGTTTGGCATGCCAATGAGTGATAAGGAGTTGTCAGGCATAGTAAAAACAGACTGGCACTCAGGCTAGTTTGATAATCTAACAAACTATTATCATAAATGTGCGATTGTACAATACACGTGACATCACTTCTCTACTTCAATTTGAACTCTGGCAATTTAACATTATCTACTGTGTCTGTCATTCTGTGTTTTGTCTGTGAAAGGAGACCTGCTGTTGTTGAAGTTTATAACTCGTATTGAAGGTTATAACTCCTATTTCAGCTTCAGTCGTTGAAGCAGCGGTTGGGATCATTCATTAGGGGAGTTGCCAGGGGAGTTGCCACATTTAGCCAACAAACAATTTTCCATAACAGTATCAACCGAATTAAGGAATTCGTTTTTCCATCAAATTAATAATTGTGAGCTAATGTGACTAATAACCGAATTTGAATATGTTACAAGAGAAAAGATCATTCTCCTTTATTAAACTTTAAAAAACGAATGTTTATTACGTGCCAGATGTTAAGACTACAAACCATTATAAATGGCCTATTTGGGAGATTGACTTGTCATTTCAATAGACATAGGCTAAGCCTACTTACTAAAATCTGGGTTTATGATTGTAATTAAACTTTGCCATAGTCTGGTTAGCTAGATGCAGGTAGCCTATAGCCCCTGATAGGCCTACATCTAATTTCAGATAGACCACACAATAGCCTAGGCAAGATGTACGTTTAACGATTTAGCAGCTTGTTTAGTTCAAATTAACATTCAACAAGAATAGCGAAGCGATTTTCATGCTAAGAAGTGCTTTCGTGGTACAATAGCCTGCTGGAATATGCTACAGAGGACGGGGTTGTAATTTAAATAACTAAATCAAATGTTAATAATATGGATATGAACTGAATAGGCCTATGCTTGTCAACAACAGCCTGTGTTAATTATTTGTTTTAACCTGTAGCCTAATCTGACTGTTTGTAACACTGAGCTTCACTGCAGTCCCTGGTTCGAATCCAGGCTGCATCACATCCGGCAGTGATTGGGAGTCCCATAGAGTGGCGCACAATTGGCCCAGCGTCGTCCGGGTTTGGCCGGCGTAGGCCGTCATTGTAAATAAGAATTTGTTCTTAACTGTCTTGCCTAGTTAAATAAAGGTTAAATAAAACAATTAAAAAAAATATCAATCTAATGCACTCTAACAACAGCTGATCAGCAATTGCGACAGAACTGTGACCATGATCACAATCGATAACTTCCAATTTCATTAACTAAACGTCAGTGGTGTAAAGTACTTAAGTAAAAAATACTTAACATTACTACTTAAGTAGTTTTTGGGGTATCTGTACTATACTATTTATATTTTTGCCAACTTTTACTTTTACTTTACTACATTCCTAAAGAAAATACTTTTTTACTCCATACATCCTCCCAGACACCCCAAAGTACTAGTTACATTTCGACACGAAAATGGTCCAATTCACACACTTATCAAGAGAACATCCCTGGTCATCTCTACTGCCTCTGATATGGCGGGCTCACTAAACACAATGCTTCGTTTGCAATTATGTGTTGGAGTGTGCCCCTGTTAATCTGTCAACAACAACAAAAACTAGACAATTGTGCTTAATATAAGGACTTTAAATGGTTTATACTTTTACTTTTGATACTTAAGTACATTTTATCAATTCCATTTACTTTTGATACTTAAGTATATTTAAAACCAAATACTTTTAGACTTATACTCAAATTGTATTTTACTGGGTGACTTTCACTTTTACTTGAGTCATTTTCTATTAAGGTATCTTTACTTTAACTCAAATATGACAATTTAGTACTTTTTCCACCACTGCTAAACATGCCCAATAATAATTGCATAATAACACAAGGCTACAACAACAACAAACTGAAGTTATAGGCTATTTATTAAATCAGTTTGCAAGCTCCAGGTAGTCAACACAAGTGTGGCACAAATTGATTTGCAATGAATCCAGTGATACCGTCATTTCAACATATTTATTGTATAAAATGGTAGGCTACAGTAGCCTGCATAGGCATAGAAATTAACCGGCTAGTTGATGGCCAACAGATGCAAATATATCATTCTCTACATTTATTGTATAACATGGTAGGCTACAGTAGCCTACATAGGCATAGAAATGAACAAGCTCTAGATGAAGATCAGATCAAATTTTATGATCAATTTATGCAGAAATCTAAGTATTTCCAAAGGGTTCATATACTTTTTCTTGCCACTGTACACACTCATAAAATGTACCTTCTTAATTGGTTTATTAAATAGGTGTTGATACTTACTGCAAAGACAGTGCCACCCCATTTTCTGCAGACGAGGGCCTGACCGGCCTGCTGACCATCAACCACAAGATGACCGTTGAATGCTATGGAGACCAGGGAGAGTTCTCCAGTGAGGAGCAGCATGTCCTGGACAACGAGGGAAGGGCTGTTCTCACACAGCACAGGGGAGAAAAAATAATTTTATCATATGATTTGTCCCATGACTTTCTATATTTTAAGAAATATTGTAATGGAAAGTTTCAATTGTTTACTTGTTGGTGTACTGAAAAGCCATCATGTGTTTCTCATGTGATCTGAGTGTTTCTTCCTGTGTGTGTGCCCACTTTCTTTTTCACAGGTGTGAAGACTGACATGAAACAGCTATGGTTATCCCACGAGCTGACCCAGAAAAGCCTGAATGGAAACTGTTCGAACTGCAGTTTTACAAGCCTCTTCAGTATCGGGCTGAAGCCATTTTGGAGGCTGGGAGGTGAGTAGGCCATATGCAGGGGGACTTGGGTTGGGTGCAAGGACCCACTACCAGTATCTCAGGAGGTTGGGGAGACCTGAGAGTACCTGAATCCACTGAGAGCAGGAATAAGCTCTGGAAAGAAGAGGACGTTAAGCAGGAGTTATTTGTCCCAAAAAGAGTAAGACACTAAAGGCTGGCCCAAAGCCTCAAGCCAACCCCCAGGGAGTTCAAGTGAAAGGGGTCAGTGTCAAATCAAATTAAATTGTATTGGTCACATACACATGTTTAGCAGATGCTAATGCGAGTGTAGCGAAGTGCTTGTCCTTCTCGTTCCAAACATGTAGTAATATCTAACAAGTAACCTAACACTTTCACAACAACTACCTTATAGACACAAGTGTAAAGGAATTAATACGAATATGTACATATAAAATATATGGATGAGCGATGGCCGAACGGCATAGGCAAGATGCAGTAGATGGTATACAGTACAGTATATACATATGAGATGAGTACTGTAGGGTATGTAAACATTATATAAAGTGACATTGTTTAAAGTGACTAGTGATACATTTATTACATCCGGTTTGTAATTATTAAAGTGGCTGGAGTTGAGTCAGTATGTTGGCAGCAGCCACTCAATGTTAGTGGTGGCTGTCTAACAGTCTGATGGCCTTGAGATAGAAGCTGTTTTTCAGCCTCTCGGTCCCAGCTTTGATGCACCTGTACTGACCTCGCCTTCTGGATGATAGCGGGGTGGACAGGCAGTGGCTCGGGTGGTTGTTGTCCTTGATGATCTTTTTGGCCTTCCTGTGACATCGGGTGTTGTAGTTGTCAGAACCAGGAGAAAGAGGAGGCCCTGGCTTCAGATCCTACTGTAGACCCCACATGTTCCAAGAAGGTGTCACTGGGGGGGGTTCTAGAAGACAGTCCTGCGTGGGTCGTCCCCATCGCCCCCCTGTGAGGTACATGGCGAACCCCGTTTACGCCTCACAGTCAAGAAGGCGGGGCCAAACTTTGTCAGGCAGTTCTTTGTGTGTAACCGCCCTCAGGGCCATGCATCCAATCCTGAGGCTTGCTGTAGCTTCTTTTCCTGGGTGCATAAATAAAGGAAAATAGTGACTATGGTCTAGCAACACACAGACATTTCCCCCATGTAGTGGTTTATATGTGTAATCAATCTGCGATATGGATTTATTAGTAAAATAAAGACACTCGTTTTTCTAAAGTGTCAGCATTCTATTGTCTCATACTTCTGTAACATATTTCACATGATCACATTCAGAGGCTGCCTTCTCACCATACAGCAAGCATCCCAAAGCTTACGTTTGGTGTTGTGTAATCAAATGACAGTGGATGCTAAACTCCAACACAGAGTGATCTGTTGCTCTTCATCAATAATGCAAAATGAGCATGAGTGTTTATCATCAGAAAACAGACTGTTGTCAATTGAATAATACTCCTGTATTCATTGTGCGCTGCCTTTAGTCACTCTATATGGCATCAGGACGAAAGTAAGGTCATATAGCAAAATCACTCAAGTATTTTGACAATTGTCGAATTCTGTAGAGATAAAATATGGAGTTGGCTATGCTAAGGTTTCATATACTTCCTATGCTTACTAAGAATGTTTACATTTACATCTGTGGTCGTTCAGCTTTGCATGTCAAGCGCGGAGGAAGCTGTTGCGCAAACATTAGAGTCCCCATATTCTTTATATTTCCCCAATATGATTTACGACACAAATAGTGCTGATTGATGGCAGTAGTTTCCAGTGAACTTGTTCAGCCTTGCTATGGAAGTTTTAGTTAGATAGCCGAACATTTTTTATTTTGTATGTCTAACGACAACTTTATTCTCAGATCAATGTGGGCACAGAGCTTCAGTGTCCTGTAGTAGAGAATTTGAAAACCTTCTGTAGATAATAGTTTTGCCTCCTGAGTGAACATTCCCCCATTGCATACTCCTCGCAGTGATGATCTGTTGATTGTGCTAAGGAACAGATTACGTCAAGTGTAGGTACCGGGAGGGGCTAAGTGCAAGTATCTGCTTCTACTCCCGCGCATTTTCTCCCCCCTCGCTCCTACTTTAGCTCTTCTCGTGCAGTTCCAAAGAGGACTCCCTGGTTTAGCGGCGTCATTGGATAACGGCATTACCTGCAACTGAAGCATTTACAGTATATTGGCCATCCTTCCTTGGTGGGTCCTGACCTTTCTGCTCTTGCGGAGGGAGACCTTTCTGTTACAGACCAGTAGAGAGGTGAGTACAAGGACATGTCCTGCTGTCGACGATCTGACACCATTCCGCTGTCTGCCATGTGGGTCATGAAACGTACAGTACTTTTGCTTTTGAATGTAGCGATAGTAACAACATTAAAAGTAAGGTTAAAAGTAAGACGACCATTCTACTGTAAACTTAGTGTTGAGATACATTTAAGTAATTCTTTATTTTACATTCAATTTGGCTACAAGTACTGAGATGACATTCTTTCAAACATGCAATGGGAGAAATCATGCATCATTTAATTGAAGTAAGAGTCATTCATCTTCATGGCGTGTTAACCAAAATGCAGTTTTAATTGAATGACCAAATCGCCACTTTAGTTGCCCTCATGGGTGGAATGTTATTAATATTTATCATAATTTCATAATTAATAAACATTATTTCAAACAACCCGCCGAAAGTCCGGTGTTTTCTTTTCGTCAAACGGTTCTGTTATATTTCAGTCTCCTGTGATGTATATGAAGTGTATTATTGGGATGCAAACTCAAAATTGAAAACATTTTATATCTCACATGGTACACGTGTCTTCTTTTTTTAAGCCCATAACCATGTGTGTGTGGTTGTATACTTTTGTTTCAAAGTAGATTTGTTTAAGACTACCAAGAAACACTCTGTGTGACCCTAATTTAGCACACTGCAGTAAAATTAAGAAATACAGTGGTGACATCAGTCAAATTTCAGAAGGATAATTTACAATTTTCAAATACTACAAGGAAATAATGTACTGACGTTTCAGTCAATGGAAACGTCATCTTTCTGTGTTTGCGGTAGCTGTGACCTTCCTTTGTGTCATGGTAGATCAAGTAAATGTAGATGTTGGTTGGGGGGGTGCATTCCCGAACTCATACACTGCATTCGGAAAGTTTTAAGAACCCTTGACTTTTTACACATTTTGTTACTTTACAGCCATATTCTAAAATGGATTAAATAAATGAAAAATCCTCTTCAATCTGAACACAATACCCCATAATGACAAAGCAAGAAAACAGGTTTTTAGAAATTCTTGCAAATCTATTAAAAATAGAAATACCTTATTTACATAAGTAGTTTGCTATGAGACTCGAAAGGCTCAGGTGCATCCTGTTTCCATTGATCATCCTTGAGATGTTTCTACAACTGGATTGGAGTCCACCTGTGGTAAATTCAATTGATTGGACATGATTTGGAAAGGCACACATCTGTCTATATAAGGTCCCACAGTTGACAATGCCTGTCAGAGCAAAAACCAAACTATGAGGTCAAAAGAATTGTCCTTCGAGCTCTGAGACAGGATTGTGTCGAGGCACAAGTCTGGGAAGTGTGGCAAAACATTTCTGCAGCGTTGAAGGTCCCCAAGAACACAGTAGCCTCCATCCTTCTTAAATGGAAGAAGTTTGGAACCACCAAGACTCTTCCTAGAGCTGTCCGCCCGCCCAAACTAAGCAATCGGGGGGAAGGCCCTTGGTCAGGGAGGTGACCAAGAACCTGATGGTCACTCTGAATGACCTCAGACTGGGTCGAAGGTTCACCTTCCAACACAACAAAACCCCTAAGCACACAGCCAAGACAATGCAGAAGTGGCATCGGGACAAGTCTCTAATGTCCTTTAGTGGCCCAGCTAGAGCTCGGGCTTGAAACTGATCAAACATCTCTTGAGAGACCTGAAAATAGCTGTGCAGCGATGCTCCCCATCCAACCTGACAGAGCTTGAGAGGATCTGCAGAGAAGAATGGGAGAAACTTCCCAAATACAGGTGTGCCAAGCTTGTAGCGTCATACCCAAGAAGACTCGAGGCTGTAATCGCTGCCAAAGGTGCTTCAACAAAGTACTGAGTCAAGTGTCTGAATACTTATGTAAATGTGATATTTCAGTTTTAGTTTTTTATACATTTGCTAAAATATATTTTTTTTAAACTGTTTTTTCTTTGTCATTATGGGGTATTGTGTGTAGATTGATGAGGAAAAACAACAATTTAATTCATTTTAGAATAAGGCTGTGACGTAACAAAATGTCAAGGGGTCTGAATACTTTCTGAATGCACTGTATCTAACTGACTTAGTTTGAACTTTATTAACCAACCAGAAAATAGACGTGATCAAACCCATTTTGAACAACTAGTGGCCAACATTTTGTATGTCTTTTACTACACATGTTTCTGAGTGTAAACATCAAGCTCAATGAGAGTTGGAATTCTCCCAAGCAGAACCCAATGATTGTTTGACAATTTCCTATGTATTCTGTGCAACGCTGCCTGTCTCTGTCTATGCTGACCTAACTGCTGTCCATCTGTGTTCAGGCACATGATAAATTTTTAGCGTTTGGAATGTTTACAGTCTTAAAGCAGAAGCACAATGCAGGTAACCTAAGTGCTTTCACTTACCTCCTAAGCTAATTAAGGCGCTGTGGCCTTGAATCGAGCAGGATGCAACTCTCTCGCTGATCCCGTCTACCCCGAATACCTCAACGGCAATGTTAAATAGCCACCCCTAACTACTAATTCTGATGGTCTTACTATGGAGATAGAGAGATGGCAACCCATTATTGTACTGTACTGTTAGCTTCCACGCTGTTTCATAGTTTGGGACAGAATGTTTTGATCACGCCCATCAAGTTAAACAGGATCTCTTGAATGTAGACGTGTAGCTACCACTAGATTCCATTCACAACCAGACTGTAACTCAACATTATTTGACCGACAGGTTTAATAAAGGGTTAAAGAGGGGAGGTGTGTTATCAGACTCCTCTCTCTCTCTCTCTCTCTCTCTCTCTCTCTCTCTCTCTCCCTCTCTCTCTCTCAAGCATGTCCTAAGCTCTCTCTGTCTCCCTTCCTCAGCCAAAGGAGCTTTAGAGAGGGGGAAAAAGTCCTCAGTGGATATCAACAACACAGACAGTGGTGGATTCCAAAAAGATATCCATCCCAAAGGTAACAGAAGTTCCCCTCCACTATCTTGGTAAGTAGCTGTGTGAGTTGTAGTGTGTTGTAATAGTGTGTGAGCTGTTGAAACAATGGAAGGGCAACTGTCAATAGAGGCAGTTTTGCATCAGACAAGGGCCATGTGGTGGGAGTCTGAAGCACAGCGCTGCTAATGTGGTGGACTGGGAGGCTCATGACACACGGATGGTCAGTTCTACTCAGGTCTAAAAGTTGACTTAAAGGTTTAGGTAAAACTGGTAGTATCAGCCACTATTTTATCAATGTTTCACTTAGAATATATGTATGGTCATATTTTTTGCAATAGCTATTTAGAGGAATAGGTTATGAGCTATGTAAGTTAAAGCAACTTTGTTTCATATGTGGTTGTTTTATAGTCCTTGGGTGATTTCAACCCAACGAAGGGTGGTGGCATGCTGTCTTTCCTGACCAAAACTCCTCTAAACAGAACTGGTAGCAAACCAACTGGTAGCAACCCAGTTCTATCTAGTTATTCTCATTCACAAAACAATGTAAAGCACACTGTTTATGACCCTTAGTAAACTCACTGTTGACTTTTCAAAAGAGTGTTGTATAGCTCATTAATAACAGCACCCTACTCCCTACATTGTGCACTACTTTTACCAGAGCCATATGGGACCTGGTCAAGTATAGTGCACTATAGGGAATAGGGTCCTGTTTGGGATGCAGCCTAGCGGACCCATGACACAGTGGCACTGAGACTAGGGAATGTGAACTGGGAACACAGAAACTACTCTCCATGTTTGCTTTGTGTTGCCCATAGAAGATTAGCACAACATTTAGTCCGTAGACAACATTTGTTATTTAAAGCCTTTCCTGGCGCAAAAGATTCAAATAGCTTCAATAGCTACAACCCCCCTCCCTCCGTACTTCAACAGTATTTCCCTTTATCCTGGCAATGGGTTTTAAATATTGTGGACCCGCATTGGTTAATTAAGACCATGTGTTTGGTAGTCCTGCTGTAGGTCAACACTCTGAGAGTAGCCCTTCATGCAGCCTTGATTACACTTCTGGATAAAAAACAGTATCTTAAGGTCACACAGAGGACAATGCTGTATTATAGAGGAGAACCTAAGGTTATACAGATTGCGCTAAAATCAATAACACAAATCATGTTTAGCCCCTTTTTCAAGTATTTTTTATTGTGCGTTGTGTTCTCCGTCCAGCGTTTCTCTCCGAACCCAGTGGCCTTTCCTCTACCTAGTCATGTCAAGCCTAGTGACTGCATCCATAGTCAGGAGAGTTTAGGCTAACTCCAGTGTCATCGTGACTTTATTCGTGTCATTAGGTCTGTCCTGAGGTCAGCTGTTATAGTCATCGCATTACACCAGTACCATGCTTTCCACAACAGACTTTCCGTCTGGACAACCCATCAAACGTCTTGTATATTCTAAGAGCCAAATATAGACTGTCAGACAGTTATCCTTCAGGAGTATGTTCAACAAAGTATAGTCCTATCTTATTTAACTTTTAAAGAACCCATGGTGTTTAACATGACCTTTATTAGAATTAGTCTAGTGGTTGATGGCACCATGTGTAATCATCAGCATCAGAGTAATGTCTTTAGGACCCCCTTCCAATATTACCGGAGAACAATCTGAGACCGAATTTAAACTTAAACTCTGTGCTCTTTATTTCCATAGGTTGCATTTGAGACTTGGCTTCGTCCACAGGATCTTCATCCCCAGCACAGCCATGGATGTTGGGAGAGGTTTGGAGCTCCAAAAGATGAACGGGCAACATAGCAGGGACCTTGGTCCAGATAAGCTCAATTTAGAAGATGGGTGAGTCTCTTGCTCCACCACAAACCCTAACACATCAACAGGCTACCTGTCTGCATTTCGTTACTCACAGCAATGCTAACGGACAGGTAATGAATATGTGATTTTGCTACCCGTTGATCTTTGTATACGCGAGTTGTGTCACAGTGGTACCACGGCTTTCTTGTTTCTAAATGTGTTTATTTTCTCTCTAGGTTTGACGGGCTGGAGTTCATGGCAGAGCGAGATGAGTTCCTGCCAGGGAAGAGCCCAGGAATAAAGGCACCTCAGTTCACTGATGTGAGTGCTCAGCCTTAGTTCAAAGGTCAAATGTGTACGCATGAGAAATCAGTCTCTTGTTACTAGTGTAATTACATTGTTACTACACAGGTATAAGAGCAAATGTAAACTAAAACTAGATGTTCTCCAACCCATTCTGTATGTGTAATTCTTTCCTTTCTTTCCGGACCATAGTTTGAGGGGAAGACGTCATTTGGAATGTCCATCTTTAATCTCAGCAATGCCATCATGGGCAGTGGAATTCTGGGACTAGCATACGCCATGTCAAACACCGGAATCGTCCTCTTCCTGTAAGTTACCAAGCCAACACAACACAGGCCGCGCTAGTCCTCCTTCTTTGGCAATATCACTGTGGTTACTTAAGGCTTGACGTCACATGCAGCCCTACCATGACCTCAGATCAGACAGATCTGAGCTGAAAGGTGCGTGTGTGTGTGTGCGTGTGTGCGCGAGTGTGTGTGCGCGAGTGTGTGTGTGTCCAGGCTATATACCCAATAGGGTTAAAGAATGACACTGGTTGTGATGACACTATGATAAATACACTATCCAGGCCATACCAGACCCAGTGCTCGCCAGCAGATCCATCACGGGAAACATTTGTTTGTTTTACAAGAAAACAGTAGGGCTATTATGGGTGTGACATTCTGGCTATGTGTGTGTGTGTGTACATTATTGAGAAGTCTGTTGACTGTATAACATGTTCACTTAATGACATAAACGCCCCCCCCCCCTCTACTAGTCACATGCTTTTTAGACGGGCGGAGCCAAGGATGCACACACAAGGTGTGATCGAAGGATACGGTTTAGCCTGATCTGTGTCGTACGGCCGTGTCACCGTTTGTGTGTGTTCGCAGTCGCTTCCCGTGTCTGAGTATGTGGGCTGGCCTATCAGTGTGTGTATATTTGTGCTCATACACACACTGCTCTCCTAAATCAGATTTGGGGTTATAAATAGCTTGTAGTGATCAGATCAAAGGCAGGTCTGCCTGGATCAGTCCTGTGTGTCCATTGGGAAGGGGTGGACTGGCAGGCCAGGGAGCTGCGTCACAAACAAGTCACACTTGTGATGGCCATTCACATGGCCTAGGTGTACTGTAGCGGCCAGAGAAATTGTGTCAGCGACAGATTTACTGAGTCATTAGCCTTAACTCCGGCCGTTAAGCTGTCTGGAACCGTGAGACTACTGAGGCATTGATGAGGCTGTGCCAAATGTAGTACTGATATGTTGATTTAGCTAGTTAGACTAATTACAGAGCGTTGTCCTGTTACGAGATCAGCGTTATGATTAATGTGTGTTTTTGTTTCAGTATCCTGTTGCTATGCATCGCCATTTTGTCTGCCTATTCCATCCACCTCCTCCTGAGAAGTGCAGGAGTTGTAGGTAAGATGCTGTTATTTCACCAAGATGCCTATCTCTTTATTGAAACCAAGAACGTTTGTAGTATAGCCTACCATTACTTAAGATGTCCAAGGAACTAGAGTACGTGGCTGACAGGATGTTATGGTTCGCCTGAAAGCAACAACCACAGAGACAATATTAACACGCCTGTGTGTGTGTGTGTGTTCTTTCAGGCATCCGAGCCTATGAGCAGCTAGGGCACCGTGCTTTTGGACAACCAGGCAAAGTGTTGGCTGGCTCCATCATCACCATGCACAACATTGGAGGTACCGTATATGATGTGACCGCCAAGCCATGGTTGGCTTATGTTATCATATGTAAGCCTCGTGAATGTTCCCCGCTTAAGTGCAAGTACAAGTGTCGTTGAAAATGCTTCCGTCATAGCGTTGTGTGTAAACGCGTTGTTGTTTCCTGTTTCCCGTAGCGATGTCCAGCTACCTCTTCATTGTGAAGTCTGAGCTCCCGTTGGTCATGCAGGCCTTTCTGGGCCTGAAGGACAATACTGGGTAAGTGTCTCTAGAGGGCAGTTGTTACTGTTATTTCATCACGTCGGCTGTAAAACAGGGCCTTTTAAAGTGTTGTTTGATGGATTGACATGACAGTTGGTCTGTTCTTTGTTGTCTAATGTCCCTGCTGTCGGTCAGAGAGTGGTACTTGGATGGGAAGTACCTGATCATCATCGTAAGCGTCATCATCGTCTTTCCACTCTCACTCATGCGACATCTTGGTATGTTTCCTCGGTCACTCTGTTTTTTTTTTGTTGCTCTCTGTTTTTTCATATTTGGTGCTTCTTGTAACATGCTAGTACTGAGAAAGGACACGTGGACAGAGTGACATGGCTCTATTGAACACGCCGTATCCTTGTCATTACTTCACAGGTTACCTTGGTTACACCAGTGGCTTCTCTCTCTCCTGTATGGTTTTCTTCCTCATCTCCGTGAGTCTTCTTTGCCATCAACCTTCTAACCAATCTCCCAACCAACTGAGCAATACATAGCCTGGTCCCAGATCTGTTTGTGCTGTCTCGCCAACTCCCATGGTTGTAATGGTCAACGACCACACAAGTTGGCTATACAAGCACAAACAGACCCGGGACCAGGCTAGTCAGTACGTCAGTGCTTGACTAAACAGTCAGTTGGTCCCTCCCACTAGGTGATCTATAAGAAGTTCAACATCCCGTGTCCACTGGAGAAGATAACCAGTCAAGATAACCACTTAGTGTCCGTCCTGGGGGAGAGTCATGATAACCACTCATTTGTCTCCTCTGATGTGGACTTCTGTGAAGCACAGTCCTTCACCATCAACATGAAGGTCAGAGAGGAAAACTAGTTTCACATGAAATGAGATAACGGTATACAGTATGGAGTTAAGGACTTGTTGTGGCAATATGTGTTTATTATACTCCAATGAGCTGCAAGTTCTGTTTGTAGTTTTGAACCATTTAATTCATGGTCTGTTTTGTTTTCAGACAGCATATACCATCCCCATCCTGGCCTTCGCTTTTGTCTGCCATCCTGAGGTGCTTCCCATCTACACAGAGTTACGAGAGTAAGTCATGACTTGACACAGTTCCGATTAGAGATGCAACACATATCCACGTGGTTCACACACATACAGTTACTGCCAAATTCAGCTACTAATCGATCTCTGTCTGTGCACTTTGACCTTAGCGCCACCAAGAAACGCATGCAGACGGTTGCCAACATCTCCATTCTGGCCATGTTCGTCATGTACGGGCTGACCGCCATCTTCGGTTACCTCACCTTCTTTGGTAAGACACTGCTCCTGAGGCAATGAGAATTTTGAAGTACTTATTTATGTTCAGACTGTTCACTCATCTTGTTACCGTGTTGCTACCATTTTGAGAAGTCAGGAATTGGAGCACTGGTAAATGAACTTCTCTTCGTGTTTAAGACCTTTTTAAGGCATCTGTGTCTGGAAGTAGAATTACCATTCTCGGTTTCTCTGTGTTTTAGGTGGAGTAGATTCCGAGCTCCTTCATACATACATTAAAGTGGACCCATTGGACACACTGATCCTGTGTGTGCGTATGGCTGTCCTGGTTGCCGTTACCCTTACTGTTCCTGTGGTACTCTTTCCGGTGAGAGTCAAATCTACCTTGTAGCCCTGAACAGTGTCAATGCTGGCTTGTGTTTATGTATTCTCATATTGGCTAGAAGGGCCCAGTAATGTTACTTTAATTCCTATTTATTCCAGTATAAGCACTGAAGTTACTGCAGTATGAGGATAATTAAGCTCTTGATCCCGCAAAACCCCCCCTGCTAGGTCGCTAATTGGCTAACAGGTTTCAGGAACGTATTTGACCTGCTTCTCCCGAGACATAGTCTGTGTCACAAATGGACACAGCCATGGTTTGTGATGCAGGCCTGGTGACACCTCTCTGTCCCCCGTCCTTCCGTCCGTCCCCCTCTGCAGATCCGCAGGGCCCTGCTGCAGCTGCTGTTCCCAGAGAAGCCCTTCCACTGGGCTCACCACATCTCCATCGCCGTGTGTCTCCTCGTCATCGTCAACCTATTGGTCATCTTCGTGCCCACCATTCGAGACATCTTCGGCGTCATTGGTAAGTGTGCCGAGACGGACACATGTAAAATGACTGGTTGTGGTTTCAGTGGAAACCTAGTTAAGATTCACAGACTATTGTTATCCAAAGTATAAACTAAAATGAGTACTACTTTAATGGCCTCTCGTAGTTTTGTTCCTATTGAAAATGTTAACATTCGACCACTCCCCTACCTCCTCCTCTTCACCCCTGCATTCCTACCTCTATCCGTTCCTCCACCTCTTCCCCCTTCCCACCCTAGGAGCGACCTCTGCACCCAGCCTGATCTTCATCCTCCCGGGAATCTTCTACATCAGGATTGTTCCTGAAGAAACAGAGCCTTTAAAATCCATACCAAAGATTATGGTAAAACCTCAATCTGTTGTCTCGTCTTGTTTAGCGATGTAGCAGTAAATAGTACAGTCAAGCTTCTTAATCAATGTCTGAGAATTTGCTCACATCCCTCTCTTTTTGCCTCGCTCTCTCTCTGCAGGCCGCCTGTTTTGCAGCGTTAGGCTTCGTCTTCATGGTGATGAGTACGTCATTCATCATCCTTGACTGGGTGTCTGGAGAGTCTCGGAGTGGAGGCGGGCACTAGCAACAGACCATAATAAACAGTAATACCAGCAAAATGCCAACCAAATCTATCCCAAACATCAAATTCCCCCACGACGTGCACATTATTTAACCATAGCCAAATGAGAGGGCCTTGGCTGGACATGGAAAAGAATATATCATTACAATTCCCCCACAAGATGGCATTATGTGGTGGTAGGTCTTGTTCGGGGTGGGAAACAGAACCAGCAACTCAAAAGCAGCAGCTCTGAGGTGACAAACATTGTGGTTTGCTTTCAGTATGTTGTTTTGAGGCACTAATAAAGTTGTCGCAGAGACAACAGGTTCTGAGGGTAATGATAGCATATGTTCGAAGTATACCAATGAATGGCTTCATCATTTACCCTCCTTATCTACCTCCCTTGAATTTTCAATGAGATATTTTTTACACATAAAGAAATGAAATGGATCTATTATTATTTTTCTCTTTATGGGAAGTTTTTTATTTTCAAACAAGATTGTACAGTATGTTACGTAATTTTCTCTGTGATTGTCATTTATAAATCAAGGAATATGTGTTATTTTTAATCAAATCCAGAATTTGTACAGTGTTTTTGCCCAATGCCCATACATATTGCTAGGTGTATTGACTCTATAGAGTATCCTAAGGTTTGATCATTCCTGTTAGTTTTTTTTCCATGGTACCAAGCTCATGTTAGCATAACACAGTCAGACATTTTCCTATAAGTGCAGCTATCAGCCGTGATAATGACGGAAGGGATGACCCTCCCAATTCCTCATGACTGATTGGTTTAAAAACATTTATGTGAACTTTATATTATATCCAGCAACTTTAAATGGATATTTCAAACTTTTATATTGTTTTGTTTTTTTTATCTGTCATGTGGTACATACCAAAAAAAAATAAATGAAATGTAGTCATGGAATGCAAATGATTAGGGGCAGAGAGGGCTGTTGGTGTGATCGTACAAACAAATGTCCACTCAATACTGACCTCCGTGTCGCTAATCAGTCAGAGAGCAGAAGTAGTATGATGTCATCTGCTACCGTTGGACTTGGCTTTTCTGAGTAAGTCGGAGAAATTCCGAATAGGGGAGGCCTGTATAAAGATGTTGATCAATTTAACTTTTTAAGAGAGCTTGGAGACTGTCTTTATTTGGTATTTTAAAAATGGAGTTATTCGGCCAATAAAGTTTCATGTAATGAAATGTTTTGAATATGGTTTGTTCTCTTTTATGACATATGTCACGTTAATGTGTGGTCCTTGTAGAGGAAACTGAGTGCCTGAGAAGAGTTTGACGTTTTAAGAAAAGAAACAATGACTAAAACTTAAAAGAGACTTCTTAGTCAGACCATGAAATAGAAGCAACGCCATTCAAACGTGATCATCATCATGGGCGAGATAAACGGGGGGGGGGGGGGGGGACTGTAATTGTCCATTTCCTGCTTTGAGTCTTTGTGTGCATTTAACACATTGTAGAAGGCAGAAGAGAAACCGCCTGCGTCATTTCAACTTGTTAGTGCCTGTTTGAGGAAGAGGACAGCCAGGCACATCAATGATCAGCTCCTCTTTGGTACTAGGTGGATATTCTGAGAGGGAACTATGAGTCTAGGATCTAAGTCTAAAGGAGTTCAGGGGTACAGTCCCAGCTCTCTGCTGAGCCCACAGGAGAATGAGAGGCTGGAGGACCTCCTGGGGAGGAGGTGTGCTGTAAGTCCTTCCTGGGAATCAAGGAGGGAGGGGAGGATTGGTATATTTGGTTGGTGTTTGGTATGTAGGAAGCTATCTGGTTGAATGATTGGTACTAGGAAACTGGATGGTTGGCATATAGGAAACAATATGACTGGTGTTTGAGTGTTTGGTATGTAGGAGAGTGTTTGGTAGAGGAAACTATATGGTTGGTGTGCTACTGCAGATTGGTGTGGGGTTATGAGGGTACTTTAAAGGCACGGCCACACCGGTAGCGTTTGCCAGCCGAGAGTACTTAGTGAGAGAATATGTATCAACTCTAAATACAGGTTATGGTATATATGTGAATTCTAACCTTTTATCAATTTTCCTGTGTGTCAATTTCCCCAGGCCGTGGATAAAACATGTTTTTTACATCTTCTTTGTATACAGTAAGATATGATTGGGCAATATCATGGTCGCCGGTGCTTCAGCCTCATCCTTGTTGTCTATCTTTTTCAGGGACTGAATGAACCATTCGTACTGTTGCTCTGCTATGTTTACAATGGCAATGGCATTTGATGTAACATTTGGTAACTTTAAAAGTAATCTATTGTTAGAAATTCAAACAATTAAAATACATTTTGCATGTCCACCAAGAGTCTCTACGCAATGACTTTAAAACAGACATGAGTAAATTACAGGAAATGCTGGTGTAAACCACTTCCTCTGGTAACAGAATCAGAGGCAGCAGTTAAACTCAGTCACATATGAGTATGTGCAGTCTCCTTTTTTTTTCACATTCCAACTTCCTGGTTTCTGAAGTAGGCCCAAGCCTGCAGTGGTAGCTGATAATTCTAACAAAACACAAGATCTAAAAAGTCCTACTACAGAAAATGTGATGACATTAATGGGGCAGGTGTTTGCTCTGGCAACTACCCAATAACTTTTCGAACCACAACAGAGTACCAAACAGCAGATTGTAAGCTCGTATCACAGGTAACTTGGCTCTGTATAGTCGACTCCTGATAAATGATAAACTGATAAACTTCCGATTGTCCTAAATGTTTGCTCTTAACCTGAGCACAGCCTGTCCAGAGTAAAATCATCTATAGTCAGCATTTTAATTGCACTTTTCCGATGTGCACTTATCAGGAGCCAACATATAAACTAATTCCATACCCTTTGTGTGTGTGTGTGTGTGTGTGTGCGTGTGCACGTGTGCACGTGTGCGTGTGTGTAGTCCCTGGCCACGGCTGTGGTGCAGCTGTATATGGCCCTGCCACATAGTCCCACCTGCTGGAGCCTGCAGCACACTGGGGTGGCCTGCTTCACCAAGGACAACCCTCGTCGCTCCTACTTCATACGCCTCTTCGATGTCAAGGTAACAGGAATATGTAACGTCAGCTATAATGATGGTCGAATATCTATCAATCAATCAATCATATTTCTTTAAAAAGCCATTTTTACATTAGCAGTTGTCACAAAGTGTGTATAGTAACCCAGTCTAGATAAGGATCCTTTGTTGAGTTTACCATGAGCTGAGAGCCTGAAGGATCAGTTGTAATATTGTCCACTGTTGAGTTTACCATGAGCTGAGAGCCTGAAGGATCAGTTGCAATATTGTCCACTGTCAGTTTACCATGAGATGAGAGCCTGAAGGATCAGTTGCAATATTGTCCACTGTCAGTTTAAGCTACAGTTATGCTAACAGTTGTTTTCCCCCCCAGAAAGGACAGCTGACCTGGGAGCAGGAGCTCTATAACCAAATGATCTACCACAGCCCCCGACCCTTCTTCCACGCATTTGCTGCAGATGTAAGCAAAACATGAATATGCCCTGGATGCTCATGATGATGGCTTGATTATAAATCCAAGGTTGAGTGATTGTCCATTTGTATTTCTCCTTCTGCAAATGTATGCCAAGATATGTCATAGTTCACTCCAATACAATGCAGGACTGCCAAGTGGGGCTGAACTTTGTGAATGAACAAGAGTCTGAAACATTCCTATGTGCAGTGGAAGACAAGATAAACCAGAGAAACCGTCAAGGTCAGGTCATTTGTTGTAGGATCCAGGACAGAAACATTGTGTTTTGCGTTATTTGTTTGTGGTTGTTATTTGTCATATTTGAAATAATACGCACGACTGTTCAAAGTTTGGGGTCACTTAGAAATGTCCTTGTTTTTGAATGAAAAGCAATATTTTTGTCCATTAAAATAACATCAAATTGATCAGAAATACAGTGTAGACATTGTTAATGTTGTAAATTATTATTGTAGCTGGAAACAGCTCATTTTCAATGGAATATCTACATAGACGTACAGAGGCCCATTATCAGCAACCTCGACGTCAACAGTGAAGAGGCGATTCTGGATGTTGGCCTTCTAGGCAGAGTTCCTCTGTCCAGTGTCTGTGTTCTTTTTCCCATCTTAATCTTTTCTTTTTATTGGCCAGTCTGAGATATGTCTTTTGCTTTGCAATTCTGCCTAAAAGGCCAGCATCCCGGAGTCGCCTCTTCACTGTTGATGTTGAAACTGGTGTTTTAGCTAACAACGTGCCATTGGAACACAGGAGTGATGGTTGCTGGTAATGGGCCTCTGTACGCCTATGTAGATATTCCATAAAAAATCAGCCGTTTCCAGCTACAATAGTCATTTACAACATTAACAATGTCTACACTGTATTTCTGATCAATTTGATGTTATTTTAATGGACAAAAAAATGTCCTTTCATCTCCTTTCAATTTCTTTCAAAAACAAGGACATTTCTAAGTGACTCCAAATGTTTTGAACAGTAGTGTATCTCTGATACTGGAAAACAGAACAAATATTGTAAGGTGTGGTTCCATAGAGGTTAGCTGTGGCTTTTCAAAGGAAAAGGTTGTGTTGGAGATGAGAAGACATTATCTAAACTGACATCCTCTCGTTTCCCGTTCCCTTCTTTTCTCCTTCTCACAGTCTCAGAGAAGAAGCAGCGCCCCCTGCCTTCCAATGGTAAGACTGACATACTAATACCACGGACCTTTGGATGCGGGTGTCTGAAGTAATCACTAAAGAATCCTTTTTTATTTTCTTAATATGTGTGTTTTACTTACAGACAGAGGTAAAGGTGAGTATCCCTAATCCCATTGTACGTGTTATACCCCAGGCACCAATACCAACTGACCCAATATGTAAACATGCAATGTGTTTCATACATGTACACACCAATTGTAATCCAGGACCTGGGAGTCCCGCTTCTCCCTCTGTGGCAACCATAGACATCCAGATCCCAGACATCCAGGCTTCACGCTACCGCTCCGTCACACCTGTGCCTGCTCCTGCCTTTGTCAGTAAGGGGAAAAAGGACAAGAAGAAGGACAAGAGGAAGGGCAGTAAACTCTCCAAAGCAGACATTGGAGCACCCAGTGGGTTTAAGTGAGTGGATACTAAGCACACACATATAAGCAGGCGGTAAAATAAAGCCTTCATAAGCTATCACAATACATGTAGTTACAGTGCCTTGCGAAAGTATTCGGCCCCCTTGAACTTTGCGACCTTTTGCCACATTTCAGGCTTCAAACATAAAGATATAAAACTGTATTTTTTTGTGAAAAATCAACAACAAGTGGGACACAATCATGAAGTGGAACGACATTTATTGGATATTTCAAACTTTTTTAACAAATCAAAAACTGAAAAATTGGGCGTGCAAAATTATTCAGACCCTTTACTTTCAGTGCAGCGAACTCTCTCCAGAAGTTCAGTGAGGATCTCTGAATGATCCAATGTTGACCTAAATGACTAATGATGATAAATACAATCCACCTGTGTGTAATCAAGTCTCCGTATAAATGCACCTGCACTGTGATAGTCTCAGAGGTCCGTTAAAAGCGCAGAGAGCATCATGAAGAACAAGGAACACACCAGGCAGGTCCGAGATACTGTTGTGAAGAAGTTTAAAGCCGGATTTGGATACAAAAAGATTTCCCAAGCTTTAAACATCCCAAGGAGCACTGTGCAAGCGATAATATTGAAATGGAAGGAGTATCAGACCACTGCAAATCTACTAAGACCTGGCCGTCCCTCTAAACTTTCAGCTCATACAAGGAGAAGACTGATCAGAGATGCAGCCAAGAGGCCCATGATCACTCTGGATGAACTGCAGCGATCTACAGCTGAGGTGTTAGACTCTGTCCATAGGACAACAATCAGTCATATATTGCACAAATCTGGCCTTTATGGAAGAGTGGCAAGAAGAAAGCCATTTCTTAAAGATATCCATAAATAGTGTTGTTTAAAGTTTGCCACAAGCCACCTGGGAGACACACCAAACATGTGGAAGAAGGTGCTCTGGTCAGATGAAACCAAAATTGAACTTTTTGGCAACAATGCAAGAAGTTATGCTTGGCGTAAAAGCAACACAGCTCACACCATCCCCACTGTCAAACATGGTGGTGGCAGCATCATGGTTTGGGCCTGCTTTTCTTCAGCAGGGACAGGGAAGATGGTTAAAATTGATGGGAAGATGGATGGAGCCAAATACAGGACCATTCTGGAAGAAAACCTGATGGAGTCTGCAAAAGACCTGAGACTGGGACGGAGATTTGTCTTCCAACAAGACAATGATCCAAAACATAAAGCAAAATCTACAATGGAATGGTTCAAAAATAAACATATCCAGGTGTTAGAATGGCCAAGTCAAAGTCCAGACCTGAATCCAATCGAGAATCTGTGGAAAGAACTGAAAACTGCTGTTCACAAATGCTCTCCATCCAACCTCACTGAGCTCGAGCTGTTTTGCAAGGAGGAATGGGAAAAATTTCAGTCTCTCGATGTGCAAAACTGATAGAGACATAACCCAAGCGACTTACAGCTGTAATCGCAGCAAAAGGTGGCGCTACAAAGTATTAACTTAAGGGGGCTGAATAATTTTGCACGCCCAATTTTTCAGTTTTTGATTTGTTAAAAAAGTTTGAAATATCCAATAAATGTCGTTCCACTTCATGATTGTGTCCCACTTGTTGTTGATTCTTCACAAAAAAATACAGTTTTATATCTTTATGTTTGAAGCCTGAAATGTGGCAAAAGGTCGCAAAGTTCAAGGGGGCCGAATACTTTCGCAAGGCACTGTACATGACACCTATCATCAAATTGTCTGTCCTCAATTTGTCTAATTTACAAACCAGGACAGAATCCAAGCTTGCCACTCATACTTTTCTAAGGTACTCACTCAGGTGTATGTTCCTCTCCCTCTCTCTCCGCTCTTCCTCAGACACGTGAGCCATGTGGGCTGGGATCCCAACAACCTGGACCCTGACCTGAAGAAGCTGCTGTCCTGTGCTGGGATCAGTGAGGCTGAGCTGAAGGATGAGGAGACCTCCCAACTCATCCAACAAGTCATCGAGAACTCAGGCGGCATGGAAGCAGTCAAAAAGGCCATGCACACTGGTAAGTGTCATTCTGAGTGTCTGTCTCCTGGTCTAGAGTTACCAACTTCCTCACTTTTTTTACAACTAACTGTAAATCAATCTCTTTTTGTAATCTAATAAATTGGCCTTTTTTTCATCCCAATGTCATGTAGATCCTGAGCTTCCTCCTGGTAGACAGGGTTCTCTACCTCCCGTACCAGGCAGCTGTTCCTCCTCTCCTGCCCCCCCTCCTCCACGGGGGGGTCGCTCCGGCCCCCTGCCCCCTCCCCCAGGACAGCCAGGGCGAGGACCACCCCCCTCCCATCCCCCTCCATCACGTGGAGCCTTGCCACCTCCACCCCCCTCAAGCGGCCAAGGCGGACTCCCACCCCCTCCACCCACTGTGTCCTATACTTCTCCTCCCCCTGGCCACCAGCGCTCCATGCCTGCCCCTCCTCCTCCACCTCCTCCACCGCCTCCCCCAGCCCAGAGCACTGGAGACTTTCCTTTTCCTCCACACCCCTATAAAGGTCACCCATCACCTGCTCCTGCATCTACAGGAGGATGTGAAGGAGGTGGAAGAGGAGCTCTGCTGGACCAGATCCGCCTGGGGAGGAAGCTCAAAAACGTAAACTAAACTTTGTTATTCAAATGCAGAAATTGTCTTTGTCAATGAGAGTGAAGTCTATATATTTCAGTTTACATGATCATTGACCTTTGACCTTTGTGTCCCAGGTCACAGACAGTCCTGAGTCACCTCCGCCTGCTGAGACAGACTCAGAGGGCATCGTAGGAGCTCTGATGATGGTCATGCAGAAGAGGAGTAAAGTCATCCACTCCTCTGGTAAACACCTTCTCATCCTAATCTATCATTCATTCATTAATGTATTATATTCCATCTACAAATGTGTCAAATAAACCAAATGCATTGTGGTTCATCCTCATGAATCTAAAAATAAATACCAGCATAACAGACATAACTCCCTTCGGTTTCAGATGAAGGTGAAGAAGAAGGAGGTTATGATGATGAAGATGACGATGAGTGGGACGACTGATAAGTGCATTCCATCCTGTATTATTTTCCACTCTGTAACCATGGACTCAACAGTCTGGTTGATCCGGTTAATCTCTTTTGTGTTGGTGTTTTTGTATCAGTTGCTGACTGGAAGGTGACTCACGAAGATTTACATCAGAAGAATGCTACAGATAAGGATTGTGTGAAAGTCCCAAATGTGAGAGAAATCAAGTAAGACAGAGAAACGATTGATGGGATCACATATCTTTATATTTGCCGTTCAAACGTTTCCAGTGTAGGACTCATGCTGAGTATGTACTACACATTACAGTATGTTTCTGTACAACACATTACAGTATGTTTCTGTACAACACATTACAGTATGTTTCTGTACAACACATTACAGTATGTTTCTGTACTACACATTACAGTATGTTTCTGTACTACACATTACAGTATGTTTCTGTACAACACATTACAGTATGTTTCTGTACAACACATTACAGTATGTTTCTGTACTACACATTACAGTATGTTTCTGTACTACACATTACAGTATGTTTCTGTACTACACATTACAGTATGTTTCTGTACTACACATTACAGTATGTTGCTGTACTACACATTACAGTATGTTTCTGTACAACACATTACAGTATGTTTCTGTACAACACATTACAGTATGTTGCTGTACTACACATTACAGTATGTTGCTGTACTACACATTACAGCATGTTTCTGTACTACACATTACAGTATGTTTCTGTACTACACATTACAGTATGTTTCTGTACTACACATTACAGTATGTTGCTGTACTACACATTACAGTATGTTTCTGTACTACACATTACAGTATGTTTCTGTACTACACATTACAGTATGTTGCTGTACTACACATTGCAGTATGTTGCTGTACTACACATTGCAGTATGTTGCTCAATATCATTAGAACATATGGTGAGGTCTTCTTCACAGTCTTCTTTATACCTGTTCCCATTAAAAGTGACAATTTGATATGGCTGGAATGTAGTATTATAATGTAATACAGAGATTATGCACACATGGGATTTATCGTCTTATTCTTCTACATGTGGAGATGATCTGTCTTGTTGAAAGATCCCTTACGTCCCTTTCAATCCACCACCGTCCACGCACACAATTCAAAGGATACCGTATAGCTATGAGTCCTCAAACAAACATAGGTCACAAAGGTGTGAGAGAGAACAAGAGAGTCACCACAATTACAATATCACATATGGTATTAGTAGACAAAGACACACATACATGTACATCACACCAAAACATTATCGCTCAACGCTGAACAGCAAAATGTACACATTTCCAACCGAATAAAGCGTGAAAAGGCAAATGTTTATCAATTGTTTTATGTCATAACCTTTAAACATTAATAAACCATGGATCTATTATGATCCTAAAATATATACACGTATCGATATATTACATTTCTATACTGAGATACTGGGTTGTGTGAGGGTCGGTATCACATGTCATTCAATGTACAAAGAGAGATGAAACTCATGTTTGGTGTCAAACATGGATCTGTAGTCTACCACAGGAGTGTCCTAGCTGGCTAGTGTTGGAAGTCCAGTCCTCTATCCTCCTTGGGTCTCCTGGCTCTCTGTGTGTCTTCTGCTGATGCGTTTAGGCTGTTGCTCCTCCGGCTCTTGCTCCTGGCTCTCTGTGTGTCTCCTGGAAGTGCGTTTGGGCTGTTGCTGCTTGTGCCTCAGCTGCTCCCAGTAGGACTGACAGTACTGGTGGATCAGCCTGACCTCCGGCTGGGACAGGGTGTCTGTGAAAGGGGGGGTTGGAGGGACCCTCTGCTGCTTGGGGTCATGTTGTCTCCCCCGTCCAGTGGGAGGGCTGTTGGAGGTCATGGGGTCGTTGTCAGGGGATGTGAGGGCCAGCACGATGTCTCGGTCCAGAATGCGCAGCGACACCCGGGCCACAGTGTGTTTGAAGTTGTTCTCTGTGGCCAGGCAGTGGTAGAGCCCGGCATCCGATTGGCTGAGGGATTTCAGAAGGATCCCGTGGGCTGTCTTCAGATACTCTCTGTCCCGGTTGAGCTGAGGGGTGAAAGGGAGAGAGAGTGTTATGGTCGTGAGGGGGAGAGAGAGTGTTGTGGTAGTGAGGGGGAGAGAGAGTGTTGTGGTAGTGAGGGGGAGAGAGAGTGTTGTGGTAGTGAGGGGGAGAGAGAGTGTTGTGGTAGTGAGGGGGAGAGAGAGTGTTATGGTAGTGAGGGGGAGAGAGAGTGTTATGGTAGTGAGTGTTGTGGTAGTGAGGGGGAGAGAGAGTGTTACGGTAGGGAGGGGGAGAGAGAGTGTTATGGTCGTGAGGGGGAGAGAGAGTGTTGTGGTAGTGAGGGGGAGAGAGAGTGTTGTGGTAGTGAGGGGGAGAGAGAGTGTTATGGTAGTGAGGGGGAGAGAGTGTTATGTAGTGAGGGGGAGAATGTGTTATGTAGTGAGGGGGAGAGAGAGTTATGGTAGTGAGGGAGAGAATGTTATGGTAGTGAGGGGGAGAGAGTGTTATGGTAGTGAGGGGGAGAGAGTGTTATGGTAGTGAGGGGGAGAGAGAGTTATGGTAGTGAGGGAGATAATGTTATGGTAGTGAGGGGGAGAGAGTGTTATGGTAGTGAGGGGGAGAGAGTGTTATGGTAGTGAGGGGGAGAGAGTGTTATGGTAGTGAGGGAGAGAGTGTTATGGTAGTGAGGGGGAGAGAGTGTTATGGTAGTGAGGGAGAGAGTGTTATGGTAGTGAGGGGGAGAGAGAGTTATGGTAGTGAGGGAGAGAATGTTATGGTAGTGAGGGAGAGAGTGTTATGGTAGTGAGGGGGAGAGAGAGTTATGGTAGTGAGGGGGAGAGAGTGTTATGGTAGTGAGGGGGAGAGAGTGTTATGGTAGTGAGGGAGAGAGTGTTATGGTAGTGAGGGGGAGAGAGTGTTATGGTAGTGAGGGAGAGAGTGTTATGGTAGTGAGGGAGAGAGTGTTATGGTAGTGAGGGGGAGATAATGTTATGGTAGTGAGGGGGAGAGAGTGTTATGGTAGTGAGGGAGAGAGTGTTATGGTAGTGAGGGGGAGAGAGTGTTATGGTAGTGAGGGGGAGAGAGAGTTATGGTAGTGAGGGGGAGAGAGTGTTATGGTAGTGAGGGGGAGAGAGTGTTATGGTAGTGAGGGAGAGAGTGTTATGGTAGTGAGGGGGAGAGAGTGTTATGGTAGTGAGGGAGTGAGAGAGTTATGGTAGTGAGTGGGAGAGAGAGTTATGGTAGTGAGGGAGAGAGTGTTATGGTAGTGAGGGAGAGAGTGTTATGGTAGTGAGGGGGAGAGAGTGTTATGGTAGTGAGGGAGAGAGTGTTATGGTAGTGAGGGGGAGAGAGTGTTATGGTAGTGAGGGGGAGAGAGTGTTATGGTAGTGAGGGGGAGAGAGTGTTATGGTAGTGAGGGAGAGAGTGTTATGGTAGTGAGGGGGAGAGAGTGTTATGGTAGTGAGGGGGAGAGAGTGTTATGGTAGTGAGGGGGAGAGAGTGTTATGGTAGTGAGGGAGAGAGTGTTATGGTAGTGAGGGGGAGAGAGTGTTATGGTAGTGAGGGAGAGAGTGTTATGGTAGTGAGGGAGAGAGTGTTATGGTAGTGAGGGGGAGATAATGTTATGGTAGTGAGGGGGAGAGAGTGTTATGGTAGTGAGGGAGAGAGTGTTATGGTAGTGAGGGGGAGAGAGTGTTATGGTAGTGAGGGGGAGAGAGAGTTATGGTAGTGAGGGGGAGAGAGTGTTATGGTAGTGAGGGGGAGAGAGTGTTATGGTAGTGAGGGAGAGAGTGTTATGGTAGTGAGGGGGAGAGAGTGTTATGGTAGTGAGGGAGTGAGAGAGTTATGGTAGTGAGTGGGAGAGAGAGTTATGGTAGTGAGGGAGAGAGTGTTATGGTAGTGAGGGAGAGAGTGTTATGGTAGTGAGGGGGAGAGAGTGTTATGGTAGTGAGGGAGAGAGTGTTATGGTAGTGAGGGGGAGAGAGTGTTATGGTAGTGAGGGGGAGAGAGTGTTATGGTAGTGAGGGGGAGAGAGTGTTATGGTAGTGAGGGAGAGAGTGTTATGGTAGTGAGGGGGAGAGAGTGTTATGGTAGTGAGGGGGAGAGAGTGTTATGGTAGTGAGGGGGAGAGAGTGTTATGGTAGTGAGGGGGAGAGAGTGTTATGGTAGTGAGGGAGAGAGTGTTATGGTAGTGAGGGGGAGAGAGAGTTATGGTAGTGAGGGAGAGAGTGTTATGGTAGTGAGGGGGAGAGAGAGTTATGGTAGTGAGGGGGAGAGAGTGTTATGGTAGTGAGGGAGAGAGTGTTATGGTAGTGAGGGAGAGAGAGTGTTATGGTAGTGAGGGGGAGAGAGTGTTATGGTAGTGAGGAGGAGAACAAGGTCCACATCTGCCTCATTTGTGTTTCAAAAGTGATTGACTATTTCTCTATAGATATTTTGGAACTGAAATAACATTGGCTGATCATTAATACTATTAATATCAACAAGAAAAACTTTACTTCTGCTCCCGAGTGGAGCAGAGGTCTAAGGTACTGCATCCCAGTGCTAGAGGCATTACTACAGACCCTGGTTCAATTCCAGGCTGTATCATAACTTGCAGTGATTGGGAGTCCCATAGGGCAGGGCTTAAATGGCCCAGCATCGTCCGGGTTTGGGTTTAGACGGGGTAGGCCGTCATTGTAAATAAGAATGGGTCCTTAAATATCTTGCGTAGTTAAATAAAAGGTTAAATAAAAAATGTACGTATGTTTATTTAGTCAATCAAACATGGATAACCCCTGTGTAAACTGCTCCAACAGCTCAAGTGTAACCAATAAATGTGGTATGAATTTGATATTTGAATAATACTGGTCTCTTTTCAGAGAGCAGAAATAGATGCATTTTCCTCCTTACCGCTTTCCTCCTTCCTTCTCTCTGATAGAGCCACTTGACTGTAGCCTGAGGAGAGCGAGGCTGACACTCCAGGAAGGTACTGCTCCCCTCCACACCAAACTGGACTGTCTCTCTAGGACGATTCTCCACTGAAGGAGGGAAGGAGGAAGAGAGAGAGAGAAAGAAGGAGAGAGAGACAGATAGGAGATTATCTTAAATGGCAGTTATTTGCTAATGTTTTAGTTATTACATGATTTGATTGTGTCACTGAATTCTGCTAAAATATTATTTAAAAAAATGTTTTTTTGTCTAACCTTTGGCATTGAAGCCTCTGCACTGTCGCAGTGGATCCCCATGTTTCACATCCTGTCTTCTGCTCCTCCTGAGTGAGAGAGACAGAGCAGAGTTCATCCAACACATTTCAGAGGCACAGAAATGAATTCAGTCACTCACACATTTAGACAGACATTTAGACATTTAGACATTTAGACAGGCAGGCAGGCAGGCAGGCAGGCAGGCAGGCAGGGCAGGGCAGGGCAGGGCAGGGCAGGGCAGGGCAGGGCAGGGCAGGGCAGGGCAGGGCAGGGCAGGGCAGGGCAGGGCAGGGCAGGGCAGGGCAGGGCAGGCAGGCAGGCAGGCAGGCAGGCAGTGAAGGACTAATAAAGCTTTATGACACTCCTTCCCTGTCAATATCAGATGAGGGGTTGTGGTGTGTGTTGTGTTGGTGTGTGTTGTGTTGGTGTGTGTTGTGTTGTGTTGGTGTGTGGTGTGGGTGTGTGTTGTGTTGGTGTGTGTTGTGTTGTGTTGTGTTGGTGTGTGTTGTGTTGGTGTGTGTTGTGTTGGTGTGTGTTGTGGCCCTGACCTCTTGGTGGCGAGGGTGAAAGCGGAGCAGCTCTCCCCGTCCCAGGCACAGTAAGGGTCCCGTGCCAGACAGCAGTCGGAACAGGCCCTCCCATATACCCCACAACGATGCAGAGATACCTGGGTAAGCCCTGCCTCCGATGACACGTACAGCTGTTGCTATAGCCACAGAATGAAAACAAGAGCTCAGCATCAACAATATCTCTAGTGTTTCCTGTCGATGAAGAGAGAGAGAGAGAGTTCAGCTCACCCTTTTAGATGAGATCTTCATTGTTTTAACAGCAGCACGTGTCTGTAATTAAATGCATCGTGTCACATAAGTATCAACAAAGTGTAACCATTGAAAGAATGTCCAAGGACAGTGGTTAGAGACTTTTGCTATAACGTGAACAATATTTAGAGAAATCATATAGGCACACCCTGAAAACCTCCACTTCCTCCAGGGTGAGCTCCTCCATGGTGCTCGGGTCCTTGGGTAAAACTATGACCTTTTGGACAGTGCCACGATCTGGAACAAGAGAGGTCTGATGTCACCGTGTCGAATTTGGACAAAAGACAAAATGTGAAATTCAAACATGCAATGAAGCCCTTCAGTCAGCCAATTGCCCTGGGACGGAGAGACACTCACCTGTGCCCAGGAAGAGCACCTCGTATCGGCCGTCCACGGCGTCCACCTGGTCCACCACCAGGGCTGTGAAGCGGTACTCCACCCCGGTCCTCACCACCAGGGGGCGACGGTGGATAGGGTACACAGGGTGGTACATGAGGGGATGAGCTCGCATGAAGTTCACTGCCTCGTCTGAGAAGTCCTTAGAGGTGCGAATGCCCGGGGTGAATGTTCCTCCTGGACACTAGAATTATATATCGTGAGTAACACAGAGACAGAGAGAGACAGAGAGAGACAGAGAGACAGAGAGAGTGTAAGCAATGCGTTTTCCTATTGGAAAGAGGTGACAGTTGATGGGATGTATATATACGGATTGTTTTCAGTGAGTAACTGGTCTGAACCTACTGTGCCAGGGCGAGGGTAAGGAATCTTGCCGGTGTAGGCTGTCCACTGGTAGTTATGACCATGTTTGTGGGAGAAGGGTCCATTGAACACGTTGCGGATGTCAGCCATGGAGTACACACAGACTGCTGAGCCCTTGAACACAGAGCTGGGAGAGAAAGAAGGTAAAACAAGGGGAGTGTGGAATGCAATCAGCCTCAACCAGTGAAGTGGAGGGAGGAGGAGAGAGAGGTAAACCAACAGGTCCTAGATGAGAGTAGAAAAGCATTGAGGAGCGAGAACAGGGCAGGCCTTTAGAGAGAAGGGAAATTGGAGAGAGGCTACGTATAACAGGTGATGTAAGACAGATACAATGATGACCTACCCAGCAGTTGTGAAGAGGGCATAGACCACAGGGTTGCGTTCATCTTGCGTTGGCTGGATAAAAACATCCCCTGAAAGGATGACGAAAGAGACAGAAATGATTTTCCTGTAGAACTGGTGAAGGATTCACTTCCATCGACAACTAATGATCTCTAAATCTTTATCGAAATCACTAAATCTTTCACTGAGGTCTGACTCACTCAATTCGTCAAACAAGGTCTCCACCCCATCGTCTCCGATCACAGAGCACACCAGGCGGGCTTTCAGGAAGGTGGTCCATCTGTTCACCAGGGACTTCTGACCCCCCTCGTCATTCTGGGAAGAGGGAACGTAAAGGATGGAAGAGGTAAGGGAAGCCTGTTTCCGTGGAAGACACTTTTTTTTTTACCCTTAACAATTCCCCCAATCACAATGTTGTCCATAATGTTGCAGTCAAACTATAATTATGTAAGTCATTCAAGTAATAGAGTTAATAAGAGTCTATACAAGAGTGGCGTAGCTCAGTTTCACAGGGCCATCCTGCTAGGTCCAAGCAAAGGCCTTCTCACCAGACACACTCGTCCCACTCTGGCCAACACACTGGGGCTGGCCCCTCCCCCTGTATCCAGACTCTTCTCCCGGAAGAAGAAGTAGAGTTTATCATCATTCCTCTCGGAGCTGTCAGGAATCTGCTGGATCTGAATGAACACGGGCTCTGAGACGGACAGAGAGAGAGAGAGAGGAACGGAGTGATGAAAGAAAGAGAAACCTGCAGCAGTATTATCAGTTTGCCATGATTTCTTAGAGTCAGATCACGCTGGTTCGTATCTGGCTTGAAGGACCATGGGGAAAAAATGGCAACATTTTGGGAATCCACCCTTACAAGATGGTAGTCTTTTTCAGGCGTAGTAACTCACCATTGAGCCACTTGGAGTCATACTGCTCTGTCCTGACTGTTGTTCTGCCCCCCATGGTCCTAAAGAGGGCTGCGTCTGTCCCCATGAAGTCTACATGGACCCCCGCATACAGATTCCCATCTGCAGATGAGAAGAGAGGAGGAAGAGAAAGAGATGGAGAGGAGAGGTTAGGAAACGGTTTTGGGCAGTCTACTAAATGTATGCACAAGTGAGGTGAAGCTTACCGATAAGAGCAGCGATGTTCTCCTGGGAAGGGTCGTAGGAACATTTTCCCTTCCCTGATTCAGTAAATCCAGGAACTAGCCTGAACACATAGTCCTGGAAAGAGAGAGACCAGAAAGGCCATATAAGGATCAAGTGTTTTGAAATGGCAAAATGTATAGTGAAAAATAGCTCAAATCTGAGCCCTAGTTTTGAGTACCACAGTTTTGAGAAATCTGAGCTGCTGGTCGTGAAGATGCACAGATATGCTGCAGTTAATTGTGTTTTAAAATGATTTTGGGCATATTGAACCTCTCACCTCTGCCTTCCAGCCTCTGTTGATAAAGGTGCAGATGGGTTGGTAGGCTCCAGTCCCACAGGCGTACAGGTGGGTGCGGTTCCATGGCTCTATCATACGCACAAAGTTTGCACACTCACCCTGGTGTGTGTACACAGACATGGGAATGCTATCAATTGTTGGTGTATGAAAATTATCTTTCAAAACTGTGAAATAAGACCCATGAAAGTATGACATCATTAGTTAATACTGAAAGGTAGAGGGGCCAGGGTTCTTTTACAAAGACAAGGCATTCCCACCTGTCCTCCTTTTCCTGTCATCCGACACTCCCCTCTTCTCTTGTCAGAGGTTGGCCAATGGATCTGTCAGGGACAAATGATACCAGACATTACAGGATCATTTTACTTGAGGTGTGTTACTACGCGGAGGCAGGTAGCCTAGTGGTTAGAGCATTGGTCCAGTAACCGAAAAGTTGCTGGATCGAATCCCCGAGCTGACCAGGTAAAAATCTGTCGTTCTGCCCCTGAACAAGGCAGTTTCCTGGTAGATTGTCAATAAGAATCTGCTCTTAACTGACTTGCCTGGTTAAATGTAAAATATACTACCACATTAAACTGTGGTAAAGCTATGCATACACAGGAAAGATTCATTGGTCTTTTTGAGGGAGTTGTGGTTATGTGCGTTCTTACTATGAGGGGCTCCTTGTTGACGTTGTGCATGTCCAGGGCCACCAGGTACTCCCGGCTGCCCAGGTAGAGACGGCCCTGGTCCTGGTCCATCAGCAGGATGCGGTAGTCACTGGTGTTGAAGGAGAAGGAGAAGGGACGGACTGCTCTGGTGTCCAACAACTCTGCGGAGGAGAGAGACGCATATATGCACAAATATGCATGGACACACACAGGGACACAACGTTAGTGTAAATCATCTGCAAAATAAGTTCTGTAGCAGATGAGAATGGTAAAATCTTAATATCCAGCAGGGGGAGCCATGAGCTCTTTCTGTTTATTGCCTTGAATCTTTCCCATGCAGTTTCCCTGATAACGACTACAAGTGCTTTATTTCTCACTATCAGCAGCATTTACAGAACATAGACTACTAACACCAAGAGAAAATGTGCGAATGACTAAATACGTAACTTCTCAGGGCGTATTGCAGAGGCTTTTAAGATTTCAATATTTCATGTGTTCCAAGCTTCTGATTGAGTTTGTGGCATTGGCTGAATGTACTGTGCAACTTTATGGATGCTAATGCAGGTCTCTGAGGAGACACGGTATGAGGAACTCTGAGTAAAGCCTTTAAACCAGGTCTGTTCTGTGACCCACTCTCTGATGGCGCATTTCCCCCGCGTGTTCCGTCTCTCTCTTCCACCCGAGTGATTTACACAAACGGCTCCAAATGTTCTCTTTCCTCCTATGCGGAACGGCACCCGTGTCGCACTGGGCCATGGCTCTGGCAGACCTGCTCTGACTTGGAGCCAAGGCAGCCTGCATTTACATAACAGTGACCAGCTGAACGTTAAAACCTTCTCGCAAAGCAATCGTCTTGAACGATGCAGAGGTTGTTGATTCTGCTCGCCACAAATATTTAGCGTCACACTCCTGAGGGAAACACAATAGCACTAGAGCTTACATGAACATAAAACACTGGTGTGCGAGTAAGACTTAATGGAAAGGCACCATGAATGAGATTTACACCCATTCATTCATTCATTCATTCAGAGACAAGAGACGTCACATCTCCCCGTAAAAGCATTGATGTTCATCAGTCAACGGTAAAACAAAAATGTTTTGCACCTTTATTTAACCAGGTAGGCCAGTTGAGAACAAGTTCTCATTTACAACTGCGACCTGGCCAAGATAAAGCAAAGCAGTGCGACAAAAACAACAACACAGACTTACACATGGAGTAAACAAACATACAGTCAATAACGCAACAGAGAAATCTATATACAGTGTGCGCAAATGTAGTAAGATTAGGGAGGTAAGGCAATAAATAGGCCATAGGGGCCAAAGTAATTACAATTTAGCAATTAAATACTGGAGTGAGTGATGTGCAGATGATTAATGTGCCAGTAGAGATACTGGGATGCAAAGGAGCAAAATTAAATAACAATATGGGGATGAGGTAGTTGAATGGGCTATTTACAGATGGGCTGTGTACAGGTGCAGTGATCTGTGAGCTGTTCTGACAGCTGATGCTTAAAGTTTGTGAGGGTCGTGAAGCTGTCTATAAATGGAGAAAGTTCAGCACTGAATGCTCAATGAGGTTAAGAAGAATCCTAGAGTGTCAGCTAAAGACTTACAGAAATCTCTGGAACATGCTAACATCTCTGTTGATGAGTCTACGATAGGTAAAACACTAAACAAGAATGGTGTTCATGGGAGAACACCACGGTAGAAGCAACTGCTGTCCCCAAAAAACATTGCTGCATGTCTGAAGTTTGCAAAAGTGCACCTGGATGTTCCACAGCGCTACTGACAGAATATGCTGTGGACAGACGAAACTACAGTTGAGTTGTTTGGAAGGAACTCAACACTGTGTGGAGAAAAAATGGCACAGCACACCAACATCAAAACCACATCCCAACTGTAAAGTATGGTGGAGGGAGCATCATGGTTTGGGGCTGCTTTGCTGCCTCAGGGCCTGGACAGCTTGCTATCATTGACGGAAAAAATGAATTCCCAAGTTTATCAAGACATTTTGCAGGAGAATGTTAGGGTATCTGTCCGCCAATTGAAGCTCAACAGACGTTGGTTGATGCAACAGGACAAAGACCCAAAAGACAGAAGTAAATCAACAACAGAATAGCTTCAACAGAAAATATACGTCCTGACCTCAACCAGATTGAGATGCTGTGGCCTCAAGATGACCTCTTGATGACCTCAAGAGAGCAGTTCACACCAGACATCCCAAGAATATTGCTGAACTGAAACAGTTTTGTAAAGAGGAATGGTCCAAAATTCTTCCTGACCGCTGTGCAGGTCTGATCCGCAACTACAGAAAATTTTGGGCTGAGGTTATTGCTGCCAAAGGAGGGTCAACCAGTTATTAAATCCAAGGGTTCACATACTTTTCCCACCCTGCACTGTGAATGTTTACACGGTGTGTTCAATAAAGACATGAAAACATATAAATGTTTGTGTGTTATTCGTTTAAGCACACTGTGTTTGTCTATTGTTGTGACCTAGATGAAGATCAGATCAAATTTTATGACCAATTTATGCAGAAATATTTCCAAAGGGTTCACATACTTTTTCTTGCCACTGTATGTACAATAGCTTTTAAACGTGTATGTGCTATGATGTATTTACTATGTACCGTGGAAACACATGTGTAATCTATACAAAATCCCTCAGTTTGTCCATGTGGGACATATGATGAATGTCCCATGGCATTTGACAAAGGTTTGTGAACAAACATCTGCATAAGCACGTACGGTTTTAGCCTGGCCAGAGTAAGGACATCTGTGTTTACATCAAAGTGCTCTGCCGTCTTCCTTTGAGGTGACTGTTAGTCTGAATACTGTTAACAGGATGCAGTCAATGTGCCGCTAAAATAAGCTGCTGCGCAATCGGATCTGCTCCTGGCTGACACGGGATGGTTCTTAAAAGGTGGGGCAAGGTCCGGTTCTGTTCCTCCAAGGTAAACACAGGATAACAAGCCTCTCTGGCAAACGTCCATCTGCTCCGTCCACTGGGGTAAAGTGTACAGCAATGGCTAAAACTAGCAACATGCCAACACACACCCCCGAGTCACGACACAGTGCCTGGCCGCGCCCATCCTCATCGCCATAACAATGTGTTGGCACTATCTGATGAAGAAAAAAAACACTTAATGTTTCTTCATACCTCATTTGATTCAGGTAAACCAGGTCCAGACATGAAAGACCTGAGACAAATGTCCCGATCTGACCCTTTTAAAGTGTAAAATAAGTCCAAGTGAGGCTTTAAACCATTGCCTCCATAATGCAGAAGACAACCTAAAATCCATATTTCTCTGCCTCTATTTCTACCTGCCATTCTAGGTCACACATGTCAAACTCAGGTCCGAGTGTCTGCAGGGTTTCCTCCTCCCTTGTACTTAATTGATACATTTAGGTCACTGATTAGTATGGAACTTCCCTCACCTGGTTGTCTAGGTCTTAATTAAAAAGAAAAAATAAAATCCAGCAGACACTAGGACCTCCATGGAATGAGTTTGACACCCCTGTCCTAGGTCACTGGAAACTTTTTTTTGTTTTGTCCCTTCCTCCGACACAGTTCCCATCAACCAGGAAACACGAAGGGCCTTGATCATAGATCATATAATTTACAATCTTGATCCGGCATCATTTCAGTGGTCCTCCTATCCTCCTGCCCCCCTCACCCAGTCCCAGTCCCAGTCTCTAAATCACATCCATGGGAGGGAGTCACATGCACCCCTCCCCCGTCCCTCCCCAAAAACCCTCCTCCACAGGCGCCTTATGGAACAAAGAGAGTCCCTGTCGCAAACAATGAACAATCAATCTTTGGAATGTCAGAAAACACAGAGCAGGGGAGCAAATCCCAATTTTCCACCTATTCTTGGAAAAGAAGTGGAGATGATTGGGTTTTAGGGGTAAGTGGGTGGATATGACTGACAAACGATATCAGTGAGGTCTTTACACGGATTTGACTGACAAAATATATTTGTGAGATTTTTACACGTTGGTTGCATTCATTGTGAAATCAACACCACTCTGTGAATGATGGAAGAGAACGACAGACAGTTACAGCAAGCAAACAATAAATGTAATATCATCCACAGCAATCCGATACAATTCAATACGCCAGCAATCTAATATAATACCATTTGGTTAGTTCACCACCAGTTCAGGCTTACCCTTACTATTAGCAACAAACACTGGTGTGTGGGCTTAGCTTCTGTGGCAGACTCTACCACATCACATTGCAACCAACTAAGCTTATATGTACTTGAACTACCGTAACATTTCAATGAATACCCCGAGAGTTTATTTGCTTAAATCCCTGAACACAACAGGAGCTTATTAGAGACAGGCTTCTATTTGAGCCAGGCTTCTATTTCCTTAATTAATGCACACAGCTTTTGCAAAAAAAAAAAAATCCAGCATTCACTTCCAGCATTTTAATCAATTTACACACTATGTCAAGTTTATTTTGTCTTAGTATCACTCTATTTCAAATATATTTATTTCTTTACAGAATAATTATTCTCCTCTTTGACTGTACATTTTCGGCAGTTATTACTTTCGCCACTGATCAGACTATTTCTGTGGGTCTGTACTCCCGAAGTTGTTGACTGTTTTGTGGTTGCCAGTTAGCCAGCAGTTCTCAGCTGTTAGCAGCCAAAGGCTAGCAGTTTCTTACTGGAGATTACTTAATTATTTAATGTAACAAATTGAACACTAAACCTTGTAAACAATTCATGGAAATGTATGGTAACAATTCCTTTAGACCCAGCAGTTATTTGAATAAGCAGATCGTATAATCGATTTTGGAGAATCTTTCTCATCTCCCTAGTTAACTGTTGTCATTGAATCATTAACATAAATCAAATAAAAATGCTGTACTATGTTAATGAGGGCTTAGGGTGTGGGCTCAACTGTTATGAAGGGCACTAGAGACCACCACTCCCACCCCCCACTCAATGGCAACATCCACCTTTTGTTTTCTCTCATTAACTTTTTGCCAGTAGGCAGGATATAAGCTTTTTACATATGTATAAAAGAGGAAACATATGTCTGTGTATTTGTGTGTGTGTGTGTGTGTGTGTGTGTGTGTGTGTGTGTGTGTGTGTGTGTGTGCGTGCCTGCACGTGATTGTGTGCATGTAAACCACAAGACTTTCTGAGATCGCTGACAGGTTCGCTAAGAACAACAAAAGCCAAAATAGAAAATATCTGCTACCAAGCTATCCTGGAAGCCATGCCAGCTGACATATGAGCAGTGTCTGTGTCTGAGAGACCTATGTTCTGGTCAAGTGACTCACCTTTGAAAGACAGGCGTATCCTCGGAGCAGACTGTTGGAGGCCTGAGGTACTGCAAACACAGAAACTCAACAGGAGGAGTAGGGCTCGAGTCGCTGTCTTGGCACTATCCATAGTAGAGACAGGTCTGAAAGATAATAATTCATTGTCACGTTTGTGTGTGTGTGAGAGAGGGAGACAGAGAGAAAGAGACCACTGTGTGATGTGAGATTGTGAGTGTCTGAGTGAGGGCATGGGAGACATAATTAATAGACCTGTTTGTGCTAGACAGTCATACTGAGACACACAGTTAACAGTGCATTTCCTGCCTCATGCAGGAAATACAAAATACATTGCTAAGAAAATAATGTGAAAACCATTTCTGACAGTTTAGGGGTGTTGTCAGGTAACTGTTTTACTTTTATGTCAGCATTCATTATGTAGTATCTGCACTTTGCTGGATAGGATTGTTTATAAATTATGAATACTAAAAGCTGAGTCCATAACGTCCATTAAATTCTCTCCCCAAAGGAGTACTTATCAGATGCGCCCTGGAATGCTCTTATTTTTCTAACCAAATATATCAAGTAGGCCACAGAGTACTTCTGCATCTGCTACAATAACTTGCAAAAGGGAGGAAATTAAATAGCAAGTTAATTTAAAGCACTTCATAGAACTTCATATATAGACTGTAAACACATTCATAAAAATATTTTCCCTTGGGTGGGGAAATGTGTGCCCAGCAATACATTTCAGGGTGCTGTTTATAAAGCACTTATTCTACAATTATAAACCTAACCTTTGTCACGGCCCATTTTTTTTCCTCTGCCTACAAGTTTGACTTGTGTACATCTGTGTCCTGTGAACATTATAAAAACAATGTATTTCTAATTTGAAACTGTTTATATTCTAAATGTTTTCATCTTGTAATTGTTTGAGGGGGGGAATCATGAACTGTCGACTGTGCATATTATGTAGGAATTCATTTCATGACCATGACGTCGATCGATGGCTCCTGATAACATCGCAGTTACCTGTGAACTCACACATCAAAAGAAAGAGCGAGTAAACGTTCTCTCCAGATGTAGGCTACCCCTTCGTTCTTGGTAATTATATTGGTCCCTCAACACACTGACTAAAACAAACAAACAAATACTTGTGATTTTGAAAAAAGTGTCTAGAGAGAACTTGCCAACGTAGCCTACCTTTTTCTTTTTCTCGTGTAGGAGACCAGAAATAAGATAATAAGATGTTATCGCTACATTCCTTGGGCGTCTCGCTCAACAATTTAAGATACTGAAGTTCCACACGAAAACAACGAAAATCCGTTTGAAAAGGTCTTAAATGCTTAAACGTTCACTCAGTTAGAACCCTATAGCCTAGAGCCGCAGAGTTTCTTAGTCTCTCTCGAATTATTTCCAAACGACAAAAAACATATCCCATAGATTTCAGATCAAGATTTATAGAATGATAATTTCAACAGTTTTTGTCGTATTCCCATTGCCCCCGTCCATCTGAAAATAAGATAATAGTATAGGTCCGTATGTCGTCTCCTCATGAGGGTCCTATGCTGTGAAGGTCTGTGACTGCAGGTGTTTAGAGGGCTGGCCCCCTCTCCTCCCCCCCGTCTTCCTGCTCCCTCCCTCCTTCTCCTATCATTACAGTACTATGGTAAAGCTCAGGATGTCCCACTTTTAACCCACTTGATCCTGGTAAGGGGAAACGTCTGATTTCGGCTAATGTAGATTAGGCTAAAGTAAACAGGGAATTGAAATGAACTTGAATTCTAAATGATTCAAATACATTAAATTCTAAAATGTTATTATATCACATTAAATTGATTTAGAGATAAAAATACAATTTCAGGCTATTATTTCAAATGATATACTGTACATTGCCACTATATACAGTACTTTGCCACTATATACAGTACTTTCCCATCTGTACAACTAGGCTAATGTATTATACACCTTGGTTGTGCATATACAATAGCCTACATTCCGATGTCACCGTAAATTGAGGCCCTGTGCTGTGCCCTGAAAGATGTCTCCATCTCAGAGCTGTTTAGCTCCACATGAGAGCCAGAAGAGTCCTACAGATTCCTAAGATTCCTGATGGACTGACTCCTGGGCTCATGACAACGGCCACAAAGTATCCAGGAGGGGGATTTTTAAAGAAGACATTCATTCTATCAAACCAGCTCTATGCCTGAAATTACCAAACACCGTTCTCCTCTCTCCAGCATTGGTTTTGTGGAAAGCTGGCAAATCAGGCATACAGAAGATGAAAAGGCACAGGGATGTATTCAGATAAGTAGCTTAAGGCCAGAATTTAACCGATTCAGACGGTGTGTTTGATTTGCACATCAGTGTGTCATGGGTGGAGGGAGACAAATCAGTTACTTGATTTAGACATTTAGACAGTGCCATTGTATATGCCGAATAAGATGTCAATCGTATGCACTGTCCGTTCCGAAGGGTGCTGCGTTTCATTCAGGGCAATGTTCCCTTCCATCTGGCCTTGTTCCCTTCACAGGTCGGCACACTTGCAAGCTGCATTTATTTACACTCTCACTCATCCCCATTGTTCTGGCTGGCTCATCGGGCAGGAGAGACCTTTGGGTTACTTTCATGTAAAGTACATCTAGGTTAGGAGTGAGCAATGAGGTCTTTGTGTTATTTTTTTCTCTTGCTTTCTGTGGGAGGCATCCTTCTCTTTCCAGCTGAGGAAATGTGTCATGAGTCAGCGCTGAGCTCGGGTTTCCGTACTACGTACTCTGTACCCCGAGCAGCCATAGACACCGTCACACTGACCGGCTCCCACTGCTTTACAGGGCACCAATAACGTCACTGATATGGCTTTTTAATAGTCTTATCGGCCCCGTGCCCACCCACTATTGCCTAAACCCGCTGAGTGTGATAGTTTAGCTCTATTGTTCACCACCACCACTTTCATAGTGGGAATTATGTTTTTGCCTTCTGTGAATGTCCACAGGAAGACCTTTTTCGATTTGCTCTGATTTGAAAGGACACTTCTGCAAAATGATTCAATGGAAGAGCAGGTTCTGCCATAATTCGTAAAACACATGATCAAAAGATACTTGCTGTACAACAATTCCACATCTCAAGTACATAAGACAGTCTCCCATTGTAGACAGTCTCTTACAAAAGTAGGAGTACATCTGCAAACACAACACGTACGATGTGGCCCATCTGTGAACATGTACTGGATTCGTAGTCTGTCTGTCTCTGGACCTCTCCATCTGACCCTCAGGTAATGTGCCATGTGATTACTATGGAATTGAAAAACCTTGTAAGACAGACAGCCCACAGAGCCTCAAGCAGCACCTCTTACCCTGAGAGGGGGCCGAGATACATCAATCAAAACAACATGTCCAAGGACAAAAGCAAGGCCCTAAGAGGGAGTAAATCCTGTTATTACACTGACGGATGGTGTGAATGTGAACCAGATTTATTTTCTGAAGGACGATATTTTATTCACGTTTTTATCATTTCGGACTGTTCAGAATATTCACACCAACAGGAGCTACACACTTGGCAGAATGCGAAAGAATAAAAGGTGTTTGCCTAGAAGAAGAAAAAATACCCCTCAAACAAAAGTAGAATGACAATTAGATGGTAGTGGAGCAGGTGCTGTAAGTGCCATGCAAACGCTGCATGCTGAAATGAATATCAAAAGAGAACAAGTTATGAAAACATCCCTGACATGAAGACTGCATACATGGCGCTCAAAACATTTCAGTCAATATTGGAACTGGAAGCTGGGTTGTTCTAGGTATCCACAGGTGAAGGAAGGGGGCAGCTTCCCTCTCTGAAGCTGTCTTTCTGCACATGTACGGCCGGCGCTATGACATGGGTTCACCAAGCCGTAGCCAGCCATTCAGTCACCATCTGCACAGAAGACAACACTGGCACCCTCCCTCACTATAAAATGCAGCTGGGTGACTAGACAGCTGATTTAGAATAATTCCTTTTAAAGGAAAACAAATACAAGGGGTGGGGGGGGGGGGGGGCAAAATGAAGGATATTGAAAAATGCTACAGAGGGATGAGTAAATGTCTGTCTTGGGAGATACATCTGTCACCACTTCGGTAAGAGCAGAATGGATGAGCGTGCTAAGGCTCATTAAATATGGATTCTCTATGGCAGATTTTTGGGCAATAAAGGGTTTGAAGGGACTGTTATTTTTGAACAGTCATTAAAATCTCCACTTCTTCTCCATCTTTTCCTGGTGGGACCATAATCACCTCCCATGTTTGTCTTTCTCTTCTTCCATTTGGAGAGTGGAGATCCACTTTGTGAAGTCAGTCAAGCTGTTGAAGTGAGAACCGCGCTCACTTGCATACACAGACACCAGACATACTCAGTCAGATTCTCAAACAATATTGAGCAGTAGGCACACATAAGCATATTCCACTTCAATCAGCTCTCTTCTCATCTACTTCCATCCAATTGAAAATCAACCAATTATTCCTGGGTAATAACGCCTCTGTCTCTCTCCAATCATCCCTCCCCAGGTGTTTCATTGTTATGGCGAGACCATAGACCTTGCATTGTAATTTGCGTAAATTCATTGCCCTCCAACAGAAATCAGTGAGGGCAAACCAAGGAGTTATTGTGGTACAAAGATGCTTCTTTCTTTGTGTACTACAGCCTGTGGTGTGCACAGCATGTACTGTAGGAGGCTGTTAAGCCTGTGTTTGTGCATGGAAGTGTGTGTGTCTGTGTTCATTTACATTTTATTGAACCTTTATTTAACTAGGCAAGGCAGTTAAGAACAAATTCTTATTTACAACAACCCCGGCCAAACCCTAAACCGGACGATGCTGGGCCATGTGTGCGCCATCCTATGGGACTCCCAATCACGGCCGATTGTGATACAGCCTGGAATCGAACCAAGGTCTGTAGTGACAACTCTAGCATTGAGATGCAGTGCCTTTGACCGCTGCGCCACTCAGACCACTGCGCCACTGTGTATGCATGTAAGCGAGTGTGCAGGCGTGTGTGTGTGTACAGTCGTGGCCACAAGTTTTGAGAATGACACAAATATGAATTGCCACAAAGTTTGCTGCTTCAGTGTCTTCAGATATTTTTGTCAGATGTTACTATGGAATACTGAAGTATAATTACAAGCATTTCATACATGTCAATGGATTTTATTGACAATTACATGAAGTTGATGCAAAGAGTCAATATTTGCAGTGTTGACTTCTTTTTCAAGACCTCTGCAATCCACCCTGGCATGCTGTTAATTAACTTCTGGGCCACATCCTGACTGATGGCAGCCCATTCTTGCATAATCAATGCTTGGAGTTTGTCAGAATTGGTGGGTTTTTGTTTGTCCACCTGCCTCTTGAGGATTGACCACAAGTTCTCAATGGGATTAAGGTCTGGGGAGTTTCCTGGCCATGGTCGCTAATATTGATGTTTTGTTCCCCGAGCCACTTAGTTATCACTTTTGCCTTATGGCAAGGTGCTCCATCATGCTGGAAAAGGCATTGTTCGTCACCAAACTGTTCCTGGATGGTTGGGAGAAGTTGCTCTCGGAGGATGTGTTGGTATCATTCTTTATTCATGGCTGTGTTCTTAGGCAAAATTGTGAGTGAGCCCACTCCCTTGGCTGAGAAGCAACCCCACACAAGAATGGTCTCAGGATGCTTTACTGTTGGCATGACACAGGACTGATGGTAGCGCTCACCTTGTCTTCTCCGGACAAGCTTTTTTCCGCACTTACACCTGCCTGCTGCCATTCCTGAGCAAGCTCTGTATTGGTGGTGCCCCGATCCCACAGCTGAATTAACTTTAGGAGGCGGTCCTGGCTCTTGCTGTACTTTCTTGGGCGCCCTGAAGCCGTCTTCACAACAATTGAACCACTCTCCTTGAAGTTCTTGATGATCCGATAAATGGTTGATTTAGGTGCAATCTTACTGGCAGCAATATCCTTGCCTGTGAAGCACTTTTTGTGCAAAGAAATGATGACGGCACGTGTTTCCTTGCAAGTAACCATGGTTGAAAAAAGAACAACAATGATTCCAAGCACCACCTTCCTTTTGAAGCTTCCAGTCTGTTATTCGAACTCAATCAGCATGACAGAGTGATCTCCAGCCTTGTCCTTGTCAACACTCACACCTGTGTTAATGAGAGAATCACTGACATAATGTCAGCTGGTCCTTTTGTGGCAGGGCTGTGAAATGCAGTGGAAATGTTTTCTGGGGATTCAGTTCATTTGCATGGCAAAGAGGGACTTTGCAATTCATTTGATCACTATTCATAACATTCTGGAGTATATGCAAATTGCCATCATACAAACTGAGGCAGCAGACTTTGTGAAAATTAATATTTGTGTCATTCAAAACTTTTGGCCACGACTGTACAAGCATGTGTGGTGGGGAGTGCTCACACATCATTCTAGTGAGATCATGCCTCCCTCTTTCTCTTTGACGAGGCAGAGCTGAGTAGTCACCATGCTCTCTAGGATCTTTCAGATAACAGTCATCCATCTGATGTGCATATCTGTCAGGAGCTGGGAGGCCAGGCTGAGGCGAATCAGTCCAATCATCTCTCTCTCTCCCCACTCAGCGTCTCCCACACTCCTTCTTGCTCTCTATTCTCACTCCCTCACTCTTCCTCCACGCCTTCTCTTGCTCAGTGGAACTTCTTGTAACTTATCTTACTCACCACAAGCATAGTACATACTATGACAGGTGGTGACACACATGCACACACACAAACATGCATACACATTGTCAAGTAGCTGGTATTTCCCGGGCACCATGTTGTACTAAGATGCAAAGATGATTTACGGATCATGGTTGAGCCTATCCCATCACACATGCTGGGGGTCGTCTTTGGACAAGGCTCACTACAAGTGCCTGATGAGTTCAGTAACGTTCCTGATAAAACCAGAAGGTAGACGTCAGACTTACTGTATCTAACAGTGTGTAATCACATTGACTTGACCCCAGCTGGAATCCAACAAAGCTTTATCTTCTGTCACTCATTATGAAACAAAGTCTTAACCTAAGGTGCTGCAACCACAAGCTCCAACACGTCTCTGGATAACATGGTTGTCTGCATTCCGTATGTCTGTTTACCATGATCAATATTGTGGAAACCACCTCCATAATTAAATCGTACACAGAAAAGCATATGTGGTTTTTGCACTAGAGCCCATGGGGTGGTACAGTAATCCACTGGTCTGAATACAAGTGGGCAGAGCTGAAACAAGATGAGGCTGAGAAAGTGTTTGTCGTTGTGTGATCATTTGATGGCGTCTGTATGCTGTTTTTTCCAGAGCTATTAGTAAGTGCCTCTCCTAGACGGCATGTCTCGTATGTTCTGGAGCTAACAGGACAGGTTTTTGCTAGTTGAATATTTAGAATTGTGCATTAAAAAAAGGAATCAAGGGTTTAAGTGTACCATTGCCGCTGCTCCTTTGTCCGGGCCTGTCCAAAAATGTCCACCTTGAGGCTATTTTCAGAGCCAAGAGCTAGCATGTAAATCCACATTTCTAAATTATATCACATACTGGCTGGCACCTGCGTCATATCTGAACTGGGATACAGGTTGACATCTAAACCATAAATTATACACCGATAATGTTTGGTGTCTTCCAAGCCCCTTTGCCTGTTCACATAAGAATTGGCCAACCTAAACATATTGTGAATACAATGTCTTTGCTGTCATAATGTCAAAGTCAGTTGTCATTAGAGTATCTCATCTTGCGTATCAACCTCTTTCATGCTGAGATCCACTGTATTAAACATACTTAATCATTGGGCAAAGAAAGGTAAGCTCAGGGATGCAGTTACCATGGATACACAGTAGGCCTTTGTTTCCAAGTCAAAGTACCATTTGTTCAATAATTTGTACCAAATTGACTGTACCCATCATTTGTGTTACAAAAGCAGTTCAGAGTAGCGATACCAATTATCCTTGCTTTTGTATACTGCCATCTTCTGGTTTGGCAATATATTCCATCCAGAACATGGCATTTCCCAAACAACTTTCATAGGTAGTCAACTATTTGAGGTCTGGTCACAAAGTTCCTAGGTGGCAAAGGTCCAGAGGAATATTGTAATTTATCATAGTAACCCCCACCGAGCAACCTATTTAACCCAAACTGTTCAAACCCCACTTGTTGGTAGATATAAAAATTACAATTTTTAGCTAAATTCCTGCAATTCTACACATTGCCATTTGCCATCAACAAAATCAAATTGGGGGGAGGGTCGAGGCCCCTGGGCACAATACCTGGCCATGATAACTACAACCTAACTTACCTACCAGACTGGAATCAGCACCATAATAAACTGGAATTTTCAGACACATAAATAGCTCTCTAAAGGTCTATCAGTGAATGACAGAGGAAAACTGCCATTTCAATACCAAATTCTGAAATTGCACCGTGTGCATTCTATAATAACTCAACAGCAGTAAGTGGAACTGGACTGAGTTCCTAAAAAGTTGGGACCCATATTGACCCCGTTCTGGGCCCAGATCACAGTCTACCAGTTAAGTATGGCTAGTACAGGCTGATTGTGTCACCCTAACAATTTCTAATATCAACATTTAAACAATTAAAAACAGTAAGCAAAAATAAATAACTTGCTATTTAATTAAGTCTGATTCAAAAATGTGGACATCTTAAAAAACTAACAAACATTTTCTTCAAAACTACAGCATACTATAAAATTCAGCACACAAAATATAACTTTCTGTTATTGTACACTATATTTCAAATTCCAGATGGTTACAGATAACGATTTAAGCTTAACAGATCTGAACTCTGCACAAAAGGTTAACTCTAAATATGCCAATGCCATCCGTCTGTGTGGAAAAGAAATAACATAAAAGCACTAGTATTGTTACAGTAGTTTAAGAGCAACCCGTGGCTACAGTTATACTACTTCGTCAGACCACTCATCAATGCAAATATTCTCTCTGGACAGCACACCATTCAAACATCATCGTGACTTAACTTTACTTATTGCAAAAACAACTTGTGATGATGCCAGTTTCTAAAAGATAAAAACAATGCAACAAGCTCAAAATATTACAATTCATGTCAAAATGTTGGACTTCACACATCTCAATCAATTTGTTAAAATATATTTAAAGACGGAATCCAGAGTAGCGGGAAACAGCGCCACTGGCTGAGGAGCAGTAAAGCATTGCAGTACATATTGTGCTCTTCAATCGCGCTTTGCAATGACATCAGAGGGGGAAAAGTGTTATTTGCAGTAACTTCTTTGTTGCAATATCGCAAACGGACGTGGCTGTGTCGCCATGCAGGATTCCAACTTTAAAATGACTTAAATGAATACACTGACTAGAAAATATGGGAATATGGGTGTAGAGCTACACACTAAGTTTATGACAGAAAAGGCAAAACACTGGTGACACATTACCTATATTTACCTTAAACTAACAAACTACTGTAGAATAAACTTATTTTTACACAGATACACCCAAACAATGCCAGGTGTGTAAGAAAACCTTATACGGTCCCTAAAATAAATCAGTTTCCTTTCATGAAAACACCCACGACTAGGTCATCCCTGAGAACAAGATTTGGTTCAGTATGAAGTGCATCCGAGACAATGTTTTGTAAATTATTACAACCCACCAACAAAAAAATAAAATCACCTATTTACTTCGACAAAGATCAGATTTACAATAGGAAAAGTTCAAGACATGATCACTGATACCGGTCAGTAAAATATCTAGGATTGTTTTATAGAATTACTTGCAACAAGAGATGCTCTCAAATTTTCGCAGTCTCAAATCTCATTTAATATGATTTTCTTTCCATTTTGTGCTGAGTAGCCCTATCAACTAGAGTGAATGACTCAAGAACGAATACCTTTTATGTTACAGAATTAAGATAGATAGGCATGGCTCCTTCGATTCTTTATTACTGGGATCTAAATTTTAAACAGAAATCAAAACATTCGACGAAATGAGTGCCCTTTGCAGCCCTTTGATATTTTAAGTAGAAATTGTGCACAAATGCAGGTGAGCTGGTTCGACTCTTTTTGGCAATTTTCTAGAGTTTTGTGGTGGAAAACTATACGGGTTGAGAATAACATGTCTATCTATGGGTAACAGGGTTGACACTCTAGAAAATGTTTTAGCAATTTCATTTTCTGAGGTGAAGCTCACATTCAAATTGCCCCTCCCTGTTGCACAGGACATGCTTCCATTTTCCCTGTTAAGAGGGATTTTATGGCTAATTTAAGAACATCGTCAACCCTGTTACTTTACTTGTCACTTAACAGGCACCTGCTATAGTCTTGAAATGGGAAAACATGTTTTTTAACATGTGCTCTTTATGACAGAATGTTAAAGGTGAAACAAGGTATTTTTTTCACCAAGTTAAAGTACTCAAAAGGTGGACTGACCAGGAGGTCAAAACATTGTGTCTCTGCTTTTTTAATTTGCCCTAATTTTAAAAAGGCAATGAGGAACTTAGAATGTATTAATAATTTAGATTTTGTGCATAATAAGAAAAAAGGAAACTGGGAAAAATGAACAATCTTAGCACTCGTCCGCTTCTTCGTCCACCTCAATATCCTCCTCGTCATCTTGGTCTCGAACCTCGCGACCTCGTGATTCATCCACCTCTTCATCCTTCTCTCCGTATGAGTCCTCATCCTCTCTGGCCTCCTGGCCGCTGTCATCAGACACTGGAGAATGGAGATGATCAGACCTTTTATAATGGGTTTCCCACTGAGCAAATGGAGTGATTGGCACGGGATATAAACAGGGATTTAACAATGGATTATGGTGAATATTGAGAAGGAGTAGGAATATAATTATGTGGTACAATTGGTCAAAACTGTTGATTTTAGTTCCCCCGGCAATAAAATGTGTGAGAATGGTAAAAACAGTAAGTGGTGGATTGAAGTATCAGGTAACCAAAATGTATAAACAAAGCACACCTTAACACAGTAAACATTAAAAAAATTACTTCCAATGACTGTACAAATACCCCTTATTTAAATGTACGAACAGTCTTTGGGTCTACTGGATTTGGCAGATCAGTGTGAATAAGCTGCTGAGTTTGCATGTAAAAATCAGACTTCCTGAACCGTTGAAATAAATAGACTTTCATCCAAACAATGACTTCATGTTCTGAACTGAGCTGCAAAGCTGACCAGCAGAGCCAACAAACTTCCACATGCTATGTGGTTCTCGTATAACATTTCCGTTTGTGGAAAATGTCTTACCGTCTCACCACCTCTCCGTCACCATCCTCCTGTGGGCTTTTTCATCTGATTCTCAGGACATATCCGCTGTCTATTCAGTTTCACCTGCTTACTCTTACAGGGACATCTTGCTATACACTTATACACATTTCTCAGGAGGTAGAGGTAAACCAGCAGACAGTGTGGCCCTAAAGCACTAGAATGAGGTCCATTAGTCTTCTCTAACCTGCATCTTGACCCCCATGCACCTCGTCCTCATCTTCATCCTCCTTTTCCCTGCTATGACCTCGTCCAGGATTAGCCTGCTCTTCAGCCTGGTCTTCGTCATCATCCGAGTCAGAGATCACCACACAATCATCCCTGTTGCTGTTGTCAGCTGGCTTGGGCCCACTGGTGCTGTTGGAACCAGATGTGGTCAGGGATGTTAACAGCGCGAGAGTAGCTCTACAAAAAGCTGGTACTGGAGTGAAGTGCTTTTGTCAGCCCAGTCATTGCACAACAAATAACAATTCTAAAAGCATTCGCCTGTTAAACGGTTTTGATCACCACGATTAAAAATAGCCACTTTTATTTCTCAATCTCATCAAGTTTGCCTCTCATTCGCCATTCGAGTGCATATTTTATTTTACCTTTATTTCGGGGGTTTGAACTTGCAACCTTCCGGTTACTAGTCCAACGCTCTAACCACTAGGCCACATATAAAGTAAACGGTAGGCAGCCTATCAGCGCATCACCCACCACTTTGCAATATGAGCTTGATGCAGTATAATTGTTTGAAACCTGAAAATATTACTTTACTTCAAATAATGAGGCATGTCTTAATTTGCTTCAAAGAAGCCTTGCCAAAATCCATCCATAGAAACATGGAGGCAATTCTTTTATTAAGATTTCCTCATGCCATTAACCAGCATTTCTCTCCTGTTCTATTGGTTTTCATGTCAACTTTCTTTCGTTGTCCAGAAGCCAAAGGCACCATCCCAGTCATATTAGCAACCCATCATAGTTGTTGCTATTGGATTCCCTCTTTCCATGTTTCTAACAGAGATGTTGATCTCTGTCATATGGAACCGCTCACATCAGGTGTGCTGTTAAGAACTGTGTTTTACTGCGACTTACATTCTAGTGAAAGTTTGAAAATTGTGTTTTATTAGCTGCTTCATTACAGGAAGTGCATGTTCAATAATAGGCCTTTTGACGAAGATGATAGGTTTGCTATTTTGCCTGTTTCCATTAAGCTCTTAATGAAAAATGCCTATTCCTTCTATGCATCTAGCCTAGTGGTATGCATGCATAGTATTTTATGTTGGTCAGTAATTTTACTGTTTGGAAAAAATGTAACAGTTTGTTGACCAGATAATGGGGATCGGTTAGTCGGCAGCAAAATTGACTGAAATTTGCATCCCTAGTTGTGATAGTTAGGACAATCATTAGACCTGACATGTCCTGTTTTTGTTTATACACAAAATGCTTTCTAATAAAAGTGTTTGGTATCATTTTAGGCGACATTACGGCACATATTAAAGTGGTAATAGCATGGTAATAGTATCATGGAGATGGAACAGTCCTTATTGAACTTAGTTCCACAAGAAGAGGAGTTGTTGGGAAGCTTACCTGCCATTCTGCCTGAGTACCCACAGTGGAGTCAGGTAGTATCTCAGAGGGTTTCTGAAAAGGTCATCCTTCAGTATCTATAGATTGACACGGAACAAACAGAACAGTGTGTTGGAATAGTGGAGTAACATTGAGTGTCAGAGCCTAAAATAATGGCAGTCGTGTGGTCACCAGTGGAACTGTGCAATGGGTGGCAAATAGCCTAGCGGCTAAGAGCGTTGGGCCAGTAACCGAAAGTTCGCTGGTTGGATTCACTGAGCCGACTAGGTGAAAAATCTGCTGACTAAAATGTTGAATGTGTTTGCTGGATTACTTCATGCATGTCAGACTGTGCACCAGCTCACAACCTGTGCCAAGCAGTGAGCATGCTGTTACCTGTGCTATATCGTCCCGGCCAGGGCTGGTGTGGTCGCTGAACCAGCTGAAGAAGGTCTGGTAGATGCCACGACCCGATCTCCTGGGTTCACTGTGGAGCGTCAGATTCTGCCCGCGGTACCACAGGATGGGGTCGGAGAAAGACACTGGAGTTCCTGTAAAAGGACATGAAACAGGGGAAGGATATTGTCATTATTGGCCTCATTTACACCTAAACCCAGATTACACCTGCGTTGACATGGGAGTCTTGTCCTGTCAATATTTTCCCCATACTGTCGGTGTCCCACAACAGTTCCATGACCTCGACAACTTTCCTGTCCCCATATAAAATTACTCCAGTCCCGTGCTCCTTTTAACATGCAGAAATAACTCGTCTGTCACTCCCTGCTGAGTGTGTTTTCATAGCAATGGCCCCTCACAAGACACGAGAGCTGTTCGCTCGCTGGTAGCTACTTTCCATTGCTTGCCCAGCGGATTCATTTTTTTTTTGCAATCTATAAATAAGGACAAACCACTTGGTACCGACAACCTGGATGGTCAATTGCTGAGGTTGGTAGCAGAATACATTGTGAATACTGACATCTTCAATTTCAGCCTAGAAGACGGTGTGTGCCGAACAAGGCAAAGATCATTTCACTACGCAAAAATAGCAGAGCGCCCTTTAATGGTTCAAACAGCCGACCAATCAAACTTTTTGGGGGGGGTGGGGGAGAAATGGTGTTTGATCAAATAAAGTTATTTTACAGAAAACAAATTAAGAGACTTTCAGCACGCTTTTGGCGAAGGGCACTACATGCTCGGGACTGACACAAATGACTGATTATTGGCTGAAAGAAATTGATAGTAAGAAGATTGAAGCTGTTTTGTTAGACTCCATGCAGCTTTTGATGTCATTGATCATAAACCATTGCTGAAGAAATGTCGGTGTTATGGATTTGCATCCTCTGCCTTACTATGGTTTGAGAGTTACCCCTCGAATAGAACAGAGGGTTATTGTTAATGGAAGCCTCTCTCATGCAAATTCAGGAGTGTGGTGTACCGCACTGCAGCCGGCTAGGGCAGTGGTGTAAAGTACTAAAGTAAAAACACTTTAAAGTACTACTTAAGTTGTTTTTTGGGGAATCTATACTTTACTATTTATATATATATATGTTTGACAACTTTTACTTTACTACATTCATAAAGAAAATGATATACGTTTTACGCTCAACATTTCCCCCGACACCCAAAAGTACTCGTTACACTTTGAATGCTTAGCAGGACAGAAAAATGGTCTAATTCACACACTTATGAAGAGAACATCCCTGGTCATCCCTACTGCCGCTGATCTGGCAGACTCACTAAACACACATGCTTTGTTTGTATTTTATGTCTGAATATTGAACTGTGCCCCTGACTATCTATACATTTTAAAAACAAGAAAATTGTGTCTGGTTTGCATAATATAAGATACTTTAAATGATATATACTTTCTTTTGATACTTAAGTACATTTAAAACCAAATACTTTTAGACTTTTACTGAAGTAGTATTTTACTTCGTAACTCACTTTTACTGGAGTTATTTTCTTTTAAAAAGGCATCTTTACTTCTACTCAAGTATGAAAATGTGATACTTTTTCCACCACTGGTCTAGGGCCATTATTGTTTTCTGTTTTAACAAATGACCTTCCACTGACCTTGAATAAAGCCTGTGTGCCTATGTACGCTGATGACTTACCGAAAACACGTTGGCAGCAACAGTAAATTAAATAGACACTTAACATAGAGCTCCAGTCAATTTTAGAATGGGTAACTAGCAATAGGCTGGTGCTAAATATCTCAAATTTATAGCATCATTTTTGGGACAAATCCCTCACTCAACCTCGTTTAGATCTATTATTGAATAATGTGGCTATTGAGCAAGTTGAGGAGACTAAACTACTGGGTGTAACCCTAGATAGCAAGCTGTCATGGTCAAAACATATAGATTCAAATGGTTGCTAAAATGGGAAGAGGTCTGTCCATGATAGGGCGTCGCTCTGCCTTCTTGACATTCTAGTCGACCAGACAGGTCGTACGGGCCCTAGTTTCGTCAAACCTGGACTACTGCCCAGCTGTGTAATTCAAAGGAAATGTGCGGCAAAAGACATCGATGAATGTCAGTTGGTCCAGTACAATGCAGCACATATTGCACTTAGATGTACATGGAGGGAAAGTGTCAGTAACATGCATACCAGTCTCGCCTGGCTCAAAGTTGAGGAAAGTGACTGCATCACTATTGGTTCTCGTTTCAGTATATTAGGCATATGTCACGAGTCTATACTTCACAGGAGAGCCATTTGAACGTACATTTTGATTTATTTATCAAAAGGCAGAAATGCCTTCTGGAACATGTGAACTTTCATGTGCCTTACATTTGTATGCCATGTGTAAATACAAATATATATTTTAATTACGAGCCTAGTTGATTTAGCCACAGAAAGACAGTAACCTTGCCGCTAGCCATGATTGGCTGGACATGCCGAGAGAGGAGTTCGGATTGGTCTGCCATGTAGCGCACTTTTGTCTATTTGAGCTGGTCAGTATGTTTTTTTTAATTTAACTAGGCAAGTCAGTTAAGAACAAATTCTTATTTTCAATGACTGCCTAGGAACAGTGGGTTAACTGCCTTGTTCAGGGGCAGAAGGACAGATTTTTTACCTTTGCTAGCTAGCATTAAACTTACGTGTAGGTAATCCTGTCTAACACAGCTTCTTTATTTTTATTTTTTTTAAGATATCGCATAGTAGAACTGCATTAGAGTTTCTCTCCACTTTCTGGAGGACCAAGTTTTGAAATCAGTGGAATTAGAGTATGATAGCTAAGGAGATGGAGAACACAGTTGTCTCCGGATTACAAACTAAGGATAACCATGGCATCCGCAAGAGAGCGGGAGAAGAATCCGTCAAAGATAGTCTAGCTAGCTACATTTTCAGATATTACACATTCCTAATTTTGTCAAAGTCATTTTCATTTCAAGTTAGTGTATAGTTAGCTACACGTTACGTGTATGATATACACGTATACACATTACGTGTATGATCTGTGTAGTAATATTATTTGTATCTCAGAGCCTTTGCTTTGCTAGTTATAGTCTAATGTTAGCCAGCTAACATTTAACCTGGTTGGTTAGCTACCTGCAGATTCATGCTGGGTAGTAACTAGAGGTCGACCGATTTAATTAGGGCCGATATCAAGTGTTCATAACAATCGGTAATCTGCTTTTTGGACGCCGATTATGGCCGATTACATTACAATCCACGAGGAAACTGCGTGGCAGGCTGACCACCTGTTACGCGAGTGCAGCATCAAAAGGACCTTGTGGCTGCAAGGAGCCAAGGTAAGTTGCTAGCATTAAACTTCATTAAAAAAAATACACATGGTTGATGATATTATTAGGTTAACTAGCTTGTCCTGCGTTGCATATAATTAATTCATCATCGAGAAAAGCACAAATGTACCTAGCCATAAACATCAATGCCCTTCTTAAAATCAATACACAGAAGTACATATTTTTTTATCTGCATATTTAGTTAAAAGAAATGAATGTTAGCAGGAAATATTAACTAGGGAAATTGTGTCACTTCTCTTGCATTCAGTGCAAGCAGAGTCAGGGTAGATGCAACAGTTTGGGCCGCCTGGCCCGATGAACTAATTTGCCAGAATTTTACGTAATTATGACATAATATTGAAGGTTGTGCAATGTAACAGCAATATTTAGACTTAGGGTTGCCACCCGTTTGATAAAATATGGAACGGTTCCATATTTCACTGAAAGAATAAACATTTTGTTTTCGAAATGATAGTTTCGGGATTTGACCATATTAATAAGCAAAAGCTTGTATTGCTGTGTTTATGAAATACAAATAGTAGAGAGAAATAGTCGACGCATCATAATTCCTATAATAACCACAACCTAAAACTTCTCAACTGGGAATATTGAAGAACTGGGAATCTTGAACCACCAGCTGTCATATGGTCTCATGTTCTGAGCAAGGAACTTAAACGATAGCTTTATTACATGGCACATATTACACTTTTACTTCTCCAACTTCTGTGTTCTTGCATTATTTAAACCAAATTGAACATGTTTCATTATTTATTTGAGACTAAATGGACTTCATTTATATATTATATTAAGTTATAATAAAAAAAAAAGTGTTCATTCAGTGTTGTAATTGTCCTTATTACAAATACATATATAAAAATGGTCTGATTAATCGGTTACTGCTTTTTTTGGTCCTTCAATAGAATGTTCATGTCACCGTGACAGCCGTTGATAGACGTAGCTGGTAAATTCACTCTGGCTATCTACTCCGATTTCAAGCACTCATCGGAGTGTGCCAGAGCGCAGAATAACGGACAAATTTACAAACGCTCAACACCCTTTTAAATGGCCGGTGTCAGTAAACGTTGAAAAAAAGAAAAAAGTATTTTGATGCCAGAAGCTTGTTGCAGTCACCAACGCTCTGGATAACAAACACAGCATATCCAGCCCCGCAAGGGCGAGTAAAATGGTCAGAGTGAGCTGTTCTTGCATTTGTGTCTGGAAGTAGCTAGCAAGCTAGCCAAAGTTAACCAGTTAGGTTGGGTGCTTGACTGCTGTTAGTACACAAAGCACGGCTCAACCCTTAAAGAGATGGGTGTGGCTAAAGCTTAAGAGTGTGTGAACAATGCTGAATGGTTGTAGACAAAGAGCTCTCCAGTAGGTGTACCAAAACATTCAAAGGCCATTTTCTCAAAAGTGAGGTTTATCAACTTTCAAAGCAGAATTACTTTCCCATTGTTCCTCAACTGTAGTGTATGATACCATTTTCTAGCTCTGAGTCTCTACTTTTATCCAATGTAAAAAATACAATTTCAAATTTTGCTACACAAGACCAAATCGAGCCAGTCGGTCACAAATACCAAAATTGTACATTTTAAAAAGTGATTGAGGACTGAAGAACATGTGTTACTATAGTGAGGAGGGGTAGAGGGGAAAAAAAACTCAAAACGATGTCATCCTAAAACTGCTTACAACACAAAAATAACTGTTTGTTCCTCAACTGTAAATAATTCCTGCACTGCCAGTCCCTGTGGACTATTGATCCTGCTCGGTCCTGTCCCAAACTTGACCCCCATTCCTGCCAGAATCCCAAGGTAGTCCTGTTCCCGTGTTAACCTGTCCAATGTCTAAATGTTGCATCCTAAAGTCTATTGTTTAGAGATGGTGACTTAATTTGCCCTTATATTCAATTGTTGTGCACCAGCCGGGTCCGTTTACGTAAGAGAGGACAAGCAAGATAGATATGAACTGGATCTGTCACTCACCTCCCATTCCAAGGTGGAGCTCCTTCACTATGATGACGTTTTGGAAGTAAGGGTTCTGCCTGAAGTGGAACCCAATTCTGTAGCCAAGCTTGTTGTTTTTGAAGGATTCAATCTACGTAGGAGACAAGACATTTTAAATTCAGGGGAGCAATAGGTTATTTATTCTGAAGAATATAAAGATTCATTACATTTTCACTGGGAATATTTAATTACTTCAAGGTTGGTCATGTAACTGAGAGCGTCTTCATCGGTTTCGTCGATGTGAGCAGAGAGATGAGGGTGGTTCAACAACTGTTGAGCTTTGAGTCAAGAGAAAAATAAATGTGACATACCTACACACTCACCAACATATACAGTGTCTATGCACATAATTCACAGGCACATGAATTGGGATCATGAAGTAATTTGTTGCCATCTGGAAAAGTGTGTGTGTGTGTGTGTGTCACTGTGTGCGTTTGTAGGAGTATTCAAAAGGATACTGCCGTGATCCAGAAGTCGGGGATGGCTTGTGTGATTGAGCTGCGCTGGTCCAGGTGTGGACGGCGCTGGCAGCTCATCTTCAGCTCTAACCGCTGGTGGAGCCACGCACCTTTCTTCTCCAGAGTATCCAGCCTCATCTGTACCTGTGCTAGAAGGGACAATGATTGTCGGATCTCTGGGGCCATCTTCACTGATACTATGGCGCACTCCCCGTCATCGTCATTATCTGATGGGAATGAGGAACTCGGTGTGGAGGATGATCCAGGTATTGGGTCGTCGTCCTTGTCGGGCATGTCCTCAGCATCCTCCCTGTCAACTCCACACAGTGAGGTAGAGCTGTCTGCCGCTGCTGCCTGCGTGTGAAGACCCCTTTCAGGTTTTGCCCGTTTGTTTGAGGACTCATGGTCACCACGCTTAACTTTGTGTCCCAGTCTCTCATGATGTACAACTTTTTTGGAGGAGCAGGAGGTTTGTTTCGCCTCATCTGTTGTTGCTTTTGTGGAACTAGCGAGTGCCTTGGCGGCTGCTATTGCGGCCGAATCAGACTGGCCCATTGAAGTTGAGGGTCGGCAATCTCCAGCACTTTCCTCTGTGTCTACTTTCTTTGGATCGCGAGAGACTGGTGCACTCTCGGCGGCGCTGACCTGTGCATCAGCGTCTAGTCCACGCTCGTCATTTCCATTCTTCTCTTCCTTTGCTGATACTTTATCGCCATCTTCCCTATTTTTGTTTCCATGAGAATACGATGTTAATTCACTGGACACGTCGTCGCCCACTCTGGCTAACTTACTAGGAAGCGGGGCCTCACCAGCCTGTTCAGGGGACGGACATCGTTTCTTCAGTGCGGAGACTGCAGACTTTTTGCTGCAGCTCTTTTTTTCGCTCATTTTTGCCAATTAACCCTAGCTTACTAGCTAAAGCAATACACCACAAATGAGTTAGGGGGTAGCGGAATTGCTTGCTTAGATGTAACTGGCTAACTTGTTCGTTGCACAAATTACTAGCTAGTATTTCCTATAAACAGTTAGCAAGCTAGTTTGGCTAGCTACTTGCCCTCCTTTTCCGCGTAAATTTAGCTAGAGGCCTAAAGCGAGCTAGCTTACCTTACGTGTGTCCTTCGTATCACAACACGGCCCCATTCTCTTAAAAGCTAGATATCAATTTAGCAATAGTTGTGCATAATAAAGTATTAACGTTATATTGAATAATGTATTGGTTTATAAATCACACAGTCCTGAAATTACTTATTTGTCCTTTCCCTCACTATTTCTTCGTCCGCGATATTTATTACATTCCGGGACAGGAAAACAATTCGCTGATTGGTTAGAGGTCGCCGCGCCGAATGCTTTCCACCAATGATACAGCGGGGGTAATGTTTAAGCGTTTGAAGCCCACTGAGGTATAATAAGACCAGTGCTATTCGGGATCCTTGGGATATCCATATCATAACCCTTAACCATTTTACATTTCAACTAGTCCCAAGAATGCTAGATAGCACGGACACCCGAGTCCGCTTTTTTTTATACATTTTTTTCTTCTTAACCAGTTAGAGCTCTAGGGGCGCTATTTCATTTTTGGATAAAAAACGTTCCCGTTTTAAGCGCGATATTTTGTCACGAAAAGATGCTCGACTATGCATATTCTTGACAGTTTTGGAAAGAAAACACTCTGAAGTTTCAGAATCTGCAAAGATTTTGTCTGTAAGTGCCCCAGAACTCATTCTACAGGCGAAACCAAGATGATGCATCACCCAGGAATTAGCAGAATTTCTGAAGCTCTGTTTTCCATTCTCTCCTTATATGGCTGTGATTGCGCAAGGAACGAGCCTACACTTTCTGTCGTTCGCCCAAGGTCTTAGCAGCATTGTGACGTATTTGTAGGCATATCATTGGAAGATTGGCCATAAGAGACTACATTTTCCAGAGGTCCGCCCGGTGTCCTTTGTCTAAATTTGTGCGTAATCTTCAGGTGCGGTCATTTTCTCCTGGGATTCAGGAGAGAAAGCATGTATCCAAGAACGATGTATCAATGAAGAGATATGTGAAAAACACCTTGAGGCTTGATTCTAAAAAACGTTTGCCATGTTTTCAGTCGATATTATGGAGTTAATTTGGAAAAAAGTTTGCGTTTTGAGGACTGAATTTATGGATTTTTTTTGGTAGCCAAATGTGATGTATAAAACGGAGCTATTTCTAATACACAAGGAATCTTTTTGGAAAAACTGAGCATCTGCTATCTAACTGAGAGTATCCTCATTGAAAACATCAGAAGTTCTTCAAAGGTAAATGATTTTATTTGAAGGCTTTTATGTTTTTGTTAATGTTGCGTGCTGGATGCTAACGCTAATGCTAACGCTAAATGCTAACGCGAAATGCTAACTCTAGCTAGCTACTTTTACACAAATGATTGTTTTCCTATGGTTGAGAAGCATATTTTGAAAATCTGAGATGACAGTGTTGTTTACAAAAGGCTAAGCTTGAGAGATGGCATATTTATTTCATTTCATTTGCGATTTTCATAAATAGTTAACGTTGTGTTATGCTAATGAGCTTGCTGATAGATTTACACAATCCTGGATACAGGGGTTTTTTCATAGCTAAACGTGACGCAGAAAACGGAGCGATTTGTCCTAAACAAATAATCTTTCAGGAAAAACTGAACATTTGCTATCTGAGAGTCTCCTCATTGAAAACATCTGAAGTTCTTCAAAGGTAAATGATTTTTTTGAATGCTTTTCTGTTTTTTTGTGTAAATGTTGCCAGCTGAATGTTAATGCTAAATGCTACGTTAGCCATCAATACTGTTACACAAATGCTTGTTTTGCAATGGTTGAGAAGCATATTTTGAAAATCTGAGATGACAGTGTTGTTAACAAAAGGCTAAGCTTGAGAGATGGCATATTTATTTCATTTCATTTGCGATTTTCATGAATAGTTAACGTTGCGTTATGGTAATGAGCTTGAGTCTGTATTCACGAACCCGGATCCGGGATGGGGAGATCAGAAAGGTTAAACTCGTGGGCTTGGTTATGTACTTTGCTAAATATGCATTTTGAATATATAATGCAACTTCCTTATATGTTGAGGTGTAATGCAAAAACTGGACTGCGATATTCTACTGTTGTTTTCAAGGTAATCTACTCACGTTAGCATATGACAATTCATGGCCCTTCTATGGACCAACATCACATGCGCACTAGCACTCAGTGCGCACAGGGAGCAAGGTTTCAACGAGTTACTACAGCCGTAAAGTCAAAGTGGCAATATTATAAACATTTATGAAAAGATAAACTAGCTTCTTGGTCTTAATTTAGCAGTGTGGTTAAGGATAGGATTAAGGTTATATTTAAAATCTAATTGAGAAATTGTAGAAATAGGCAGCATTTATTTATTTGTGGCAACTAGGGAGCAGCAAGGTTGTTTTTATTTTAACCTTTATTTAACTAGGCAAGTCATTTAAGAACACATTCTTATAAACAATGACAGCCTACTTGTAAAGCCCCCCCGGCCAAACCCTCCCCTAACCTGGACGACGCTGGGCCAATTGTGCTCCGCCCAATGGGATTCCCGATCACGGCCAGGTGGTGATACAGCCCAGGATCGAACCCGGGTCAGTAGTGAAGCCTCTAGCACTGCCTTAAACTACTGCGCGACTCTGGGTCTAGTTACCTGGGGTCTAATTGTCACTAGTAACCACAGGCAGACCCTGGCAGTATAGTAAAAATGTATGAAAACAAACATCTTTTTGGTCTTAATTTAAGGTTAGCAGTGTGGTAAAGATTAGAGTCAAGGTTTAAAAATCAGATTTTAAGAAGAGGAATAGGCGGGGTTTAACCACAATTATGACTTGGTGGCTGTGGCAACTAGTGTAAACCAAGCAGTAGTGACATCATCATGTCATCCAAAAACATGGCAGACATTGGATGACTATAAAATGTTGTTTGATGCTCTCGAACCCAATCCATGTGTTCGAGAGCATCAAAAGGACTGCAGGCGACTGCCGACTCTCTGATCTACAAATCATCTTTCATCATATCACATTTCACTCATTATTGTTTGTAGATCAGTGAGTCACAATTTCCCCTTGATACATTGTGGCTTTGATCCTCTCGAACGTGGCCAATATCTTCGATTATTTGTGTATGTTGGGCTGGGTACTGTGTCAGCAAAAGTCACCAAATTTCCATTGTCTCAGTATAATGGACCATTAAAGATTACATTGTATTGTGTCTCAGACTCAGCAGCTCCCCAGAGCAGAGCTCTTCTTCTCAGCTAATGCGCAGACACAAACGCCACAGACGGAGGCACAAAGTGGCCAAAATAGACCGGGTGAGCTCCCCTTAAACACTGGACTGTTGCACATACTTGTATGTGAGTGAGTGAGAAAGGGAACAAGAACGGTTGTGAGTATGTGTCTGACACACTAAGTTTCTCCCTCTCTCTTTTCCAGTCTTCGTCCTTTAGCAGTATCACAGATTCCACTATGCACTATTCCAATATTACGTTTTTGAAAGATTGAAATCCGAATAAAACAAAATTCACACACATCCCCCGATTCATTAAATAGAATGTTCATTGTCGTGGCATGCTTGGTTCAATAGCTATTGATAAGAGAGAACTGAATATCCAAAATATGAAACAAATTTTTCCTAACTTTACCATGCCTAAGCAAGTCTGTCTGACTCTGGCATCATTACTGATAAGTATGGGAAAAGTAATGCTTTTAACCAGCCTTTTATTTTGAAGAAACTCAAATAATTGAACCTGGTCAGTCAATCGACTGCTCTTCCCACTCACAGCCTCTAGCTGACTCTGCAGTTAACCGGTCAAGTTCTAGTGAATCTTTGTTTTCATTTGAACAATTTACTACCTGTGATGTGTTACTAGATGCCTTGCATAAGACTGATGTAAAAAATAAAAAAATCCACTGAGGCCGACATGGCTGATATGCTTTATCCAGGTTTACTGCAGCTCTCTGCCCCCCTGATTGGGGAATCATTAATCCATATTTCTTACCTGACGATTATACACGGAGTATTCCCTCAGAACAGCCTCAATTCGTCGGGGCATGTACTCTACAAGGTGCCGAATGCGTTCCACTGGGATGCTGGCCCATGTTGACTCCAATGCTTCCCACAGTGTCAAGTTGGCTGGATGTATTGGTATTTTATTAGGATCTCCATTAGCTGTTGCAAAAGCAGCAGCTACTCTTCCTGGAGTCCAGACAAAACATGAAACATGACATAATACAGAACATCAATAGACAACAGCTCAAGGACAGAACTACATAAAACATTTTTTAAAGGCACACACAGCCTACATATCAATGCATACACACAAACTATCTAGGTCAAATAGGGGAGATGCGTTGTGCTGCGAAGGAGTTGTTTATCTGCTTTTTGAAACCAGGTTGTGTTTTTATTTGAGCAATATGAGATGGAAGGAAGTTCCATGCAATAAGGGTTCTATATAATACTGTACGCTTTCTTTGTTCTGGATTTGGGGACTGTGAAAAGACCCATGGTGGCATGTCTGGTGGGATAAGTGTGTGTGTGTCAGAGCTGTGTGTAAGTTGACCATGTAAACAATTTGGGATTTAACACATTCATGTTTATTATAAAAATAAGTAATGCACTCGACTCTTAGCCAAGAGAGACTGGCATACATAGTATTTATATCAGCCCTCTGATCACAATTAAGAGCAAGACTTGCCACTCTGTTCTGGGCCAGCTGCAACTTAACTAGGTCTTTCCTTGCAGCACTGGACCACACTACTGGACAATAATTAAGATTAGACAAAACTAGAGCCTGCAGAACTTGCTTTTTGGAGTGTGGTGTTAAAAAAAGCAGAGCATCTCTTTATTACAGCTAGACATCTCATCTTTACAACCATTGAATCTATACATTTTGACCATGACAATTTACAATCTAAGGTAACGCCAAGTAATTTAGTCTCCTCAACTTGTTCAACAGCCACACCATACATCACCAGATTCAGCTGAGGTCTAGCACTTAAGGAATAATTTGTACCAAATACAATGCTCTTAGTTTTAGAGATGTTCAGGACCAGATTATTACTGGCCATCCATTCCAAAACAGACTGCAACTCTTTGTTAAGGGTTTCAGTGACTTCATTAGCTGTGGTTGCTGATGCGTATATGGTTGAATCATCAGCATACATGGACACACATGCTTTGTTTAATGCCAATGGCAGGTCATTGGTAAAAATAAAAATTGAAAAGAGGAGAGGGCCTAGAGAGCTGCCCGGTGGAACCCCACACTTGACATGTTTTTTCAACAACAGGTTATGGTCAATAATATTAAAGGCTGCACTGAAATGTAATAGTACAGCTCCCACAATCATTATATTATCAATTTCTTTCAACCAATCATCAGTCATTTGTGTCAGTGCAGTACATGTTGAGTGCCCTTCTCTAAGTATGCTGAAAGTGTTAATTTGTTTACAGAGAAATAGCATTGTATTTGGTCAAACACCATTTTTCTCCAACAGTTTGCTAAGCATGCTGACAGCATGCTTTTAGGTCTGCTGTTAGAACCAGTAAAGGCTGCTTTACCACTCTTGGGTAGCATAATTACTTTGGCTTCCCTCCAGACCTGAGGACAAAGACTTTCCTCTAGGCTCAGATTAAAAATATGACAGATGGTAGCTGACTCTATAGCCACTCCTATCCTCAGTAGCTTTCCATCTAAATTGCCAATGCCAGGAGGTTTGTCATTATTGATGATAACATTAATGTTTACACCTCTCCCACTAACTTTACAAGATTCAAACATGCACTGCTTTTCCTTCATTATTAGTTTTTATGCATGAATACAATTGCTCACTGTTCATGGTGGTTATTTCCTGCCTAGATTTGCCCACTTTGCCAATGAAATAAGCATAAAAATAATTTGCAGCATCAAATGGTTTTATGATGAATAAGCCATCTGATTCAATGAAAGATGGAGTTGGATGTGTGCTTTGGGTGGTGGACCATTCTTGAGACACATGGGAAACTGTTGAGCGTGAAAAACACAGCAGTGTTGCAGTTATTGACACAAACCGGTGCGCCTGACACCTACTACCAACTTCCATTTAAGAATGATGAGGCCACTGTGTTCTTGGGAACCTTCAATGCTGCAGAAATGTTTTGGTACCCTTCCCCAGATCTGTGCCTCGACACAATCCTGTCTCGGAGCTCCGCAGACACTTCCTTCGACCTAATAGCTTAGTTTTTACTCTGACATGCAGTGTTATGTCACTCATGGGGACACTAAGTCACCGCAAAATCTATGGGTAGAGCTCGAAAATTCAAGCCCCTTGGGTGCTGCCATAGATTTACATTAGAAGTTCCCATCCAAGAAGGTCAAGGTCATTGGCCACAGATAAAATCACATCAAATCACATTACTTCTAGAGTAGCTTTGATTGGACTGACCATGTCAACATCATACTTTCAAAATCTTAGCTAGCAAGCTTGCAGTCATGAATCAAGTCGTCAATCTACTGGCAAATCCTATTCAATCCTTGTCATATGAAGTTAAATAATGAAGGGAAATTATAAAATGTATTGGTGCTCATCGGCCATTGGACAAAAACATTACTCACCAAGTTGGAAATCACAAATTCAACAATGACTGGTTTGGAAGGAATCAGTGGATAACTGAACATTGAAAAGCAATCACCAGAATGCTATTCAGTGGAGTGGGTGTGTGATCCAAGTCTGGGTTTAAGGGTCTCTTTTCCAAGATAAAAAGGATAAACATTCGACATTGGCCATGCTTCCAATCCAGCATGACTTCTGCGCGATCAAAACAACTGGAAACTTGGAACTGTGAAATCTCAGACGTCAGTGAGTTCAAGACAACTGGGAACTCGGAAAAAAACAAGCTTCGACTGGGAAAATACGTTTTGAAAGGTCAACTCGGAATTCCAAGTCGGGAACTCATGCCTCTCACATTCGTCGGAAGGAGGAGACCAATGTGCAGCGTGATACAAATACATACTCTTTAATAAAAGAAAGAAACATTAAACTTACACCACAACCCTGCCGCTCTATAACCCAACCACTGACACAGGCAACTACACATAGACAATAACCCACAAAACCAACCTGGAAAATGGCAACCTAAATAGGATCCCCAATCAGAGACAACGATAAACAGATGTCTCTGATTGGAACCAATTCAGGCCACCATAGACCTACATTTACCTAGACATACCAAAACCCCATAGATATACAAAAAACCCTAGACAGGACAAAAACACACATACCACCTGACCCAACCAAAATAATAAAGAAAATAAATATAACTAAGGTCAGGGTGTGACAGCCTCTTTCTAGAGCGCCGACCTGATTATCAGTGATGTCATGATTCAACCTTTTTTCTGAGTTCCCAGTTGTCTTTAAAGCATCAAAGATGCTGAGAATGCCAGACTTTGATGACAAAATTTGCCCACGAAGGACTGCTGTGCCACCTTCCTGTTCAAGTGAGCACAGCACAACAAGATATGTTCAAGAATGTCTTGTATGCTGCTTCATAAATTACGTAATATGCCAGGGAGATATGTATACTGTAGCTAAGAAAGTAATACTAAGTGTATGTTGTGTAGTAAGCTGTTAGTAGCCCATGTGTCTCACCCTAATAATTTGGTCCCTTTCCACCACATAATTTAAGCCTACCATTCTGAGATGGTGGTGCACATGTAGCTTATAGCCTATTTTAGAGAAATGGCATCATCAAATATTGTAAGAGCTTTCATTGTGTGCTTATATGCCTCCCTTATTTATCCTACGGTTCTGACTTGGTGTACAGGGAGCATACTGTAAGAACGGCCCATGTTCTGGATTCTGTCGCTGTCCATTTCAAAAGTGCTGAACAAATAGTTATATTGACTACGTCCGTCCTAGCTCACTCATTGATGTCTTAATCGAAATTACGGATTGCATCTTATCCGCTCATCTTCCCCTTATGCCATAATTTGTACATCTCAATTGTCAGTAGAAACCACATTTGTTTAAACAAGACAGCCATATCAGCTATGTTTTTTAAAATAAAGTAAATGGGGCTGAATGAAAAGTTTCGATGCCATGTGTCACGGATCCCCCCAGTACTGCTGCTCATTCCTTTCACCAGCTCCAGAGGTCTATGTCACCGGTCTTCTAGGTGTCACTGAACGGGACTCATTACCACCAACACTGGACTGTCTTGTCTCATTACACACACCTGGTTCCCATTCCCCCTGATTAGAATGTGTATATGTGTGCCCTCTGTTACCATGTCTGTTGGTCTTGTGAGTACCTGTGCTGTCGTATCGGCTTACATGCTACGTGTTATTGGTTTACGGGTCACGGCCCGTGTTTGAGGTTTACACCGTACACTTTTGTTTGGGTGGAGAAAATTAAAAAAACACTTTCTTATTCCTGCTCCTGTCTCCGATCATTATACAACGTGACACCATGGTGCTGTAAAGAAATCTCTGCTGTTGGGACAGCTTTATGTAGGCCCTAACAGTTTGTGGTCACCATTTGTCGCCGTTCTAGTGCCATTAACCTTTCTGATCTCCCCATCCCGGATCCGGGTTCGTGAATACAGACTCAAGCTCATTACCATAACGCAACGTTAACTATTCATGAAAATCGCAAATGAAATGAAATAAATATGCCATCTCTCAAGCTTAGCCTTTTGTTAACAACACTGTCATCTCAGATTTTCAAAATATGCTTCTCAACCATTGCAAAACAAGCATTTGTGTAACAGTATTGATGGCTAACGTAGCATTTAGCATTAACATTCAGCTGGCAACATTTACACAAAAAAACAGAAAAGCATTCAAAAAAATCATTTACCTTTGAAGAACTTCAGATGTTTTCAATGAGGAGACTCTCAGATAGCAAATGTTCAGTTTTTCCTGAAAGATTATTTGTTTAGGACAAATCGCTCCGTTTTCTGCGTCACGTTTAGCTATGAAAAAACCCCTGTATCCAGGATTGTGTAAATCTATCAGCAAGCTCATTAGCATAACACAACGTTAACTATTTATGAAAATCGCAAATGAAATGAAATAAATATGCCATCTCTCAAGCTTAGCCTTTTGTAAACAACACTGTCATCTCAGATTTTCAAAATATGCTTCTCAACCATAGGAAAACAATCATTTGTGTAAAAGTAGCTAGCTAGAGTTAGCATTTCGCGTTAGCATTTAGCGTTAGCATTAGCGTTAGCATCCAGCACGCAACATTAACAAAAACATAAAAGCCTTCAAATAAAATCATTTACCTTTGAAGAACTTCTGATGTTTTCAATGAGGATACTCTCAGTTAGATAGCAGATGCTCAGTTTTTCCAAAAAGATTCCTTGTGTATTAGAAATAGCTCCGTTTTATACATCACATTTGGCTACCAAAAAAAATCCATAAATTCAGTCCTCAAAACGCAAACTTTTTTCCAAATTAACTCCATAATATCGACTGAAAACATGGCAAACGTTTTTTAGAATCAAGCCTCAAGGTGTTTTTCACATATCTCTTCATTGATACATCGTTCTTGGATACATGCTTTCTCTCCTGAATCCCAGGAGAAAATGACCGCACCTGAAGATTACGCACAAATTTAGACAAAGGACACCGGGCGGACCTCTGGAAAATGTAGTCTCTTATGGCCAATCTTCCAATGATATGCCTACAAATACGTCACAATGCTGCTAAGACCTTGGGCGAACGACAGAAAGTGTAGGCTCGTTCCTTGCGCAATCACAGCCATATAAGGAGAGAATGGAAAACAGAGCTTCAGAAATTCTGCTAATTCCTGGGTGATGCATCATCTTGGTTTCGCCTGTAGAATGAGTTCTGGGGCACTTACAGACAAAATCTTTGCAGATTCTGAAACTTCAGAGTGTTTTCTTTCCAAAACTGTCAAGAATATGCATAGTCGAGCATCTTTTCGTGACAAAATATCGCGCTTAAAACGGGAACGTTTTTTATCCAAAAATGAAATAGCGCCCCTAGAGCTCTAACTGGTTAATGTGTAATTTATTTAAAGGTCTTTATCTTTAAACTAGTATTGTGAGTGTCTTCATTGCAGTGCCATTGACAGTATAATGTCTTTCCTTTCAGTATGGAGGATTTGGACTACTTTGAGCAGTTCCCAGGGATGAAGGTAAAGCAGGACTGCTGCATGTGACTATCAGAGTTTTTACATAGTTGTAAAAGGATGAAACATAAAAGAGTAAGATGTTTTCAGATCCTTATTTTGACTCTCGCTATATTCACGGTTTCAATCGTACAGTTACATCTCAGGCCAGTCCAATACATCCAATATACTTGAATACAATTGCACATGAAACACAGTAAGTGTACATTTAGAATAATGGGTAGTGTGATTGACTTTTGATCTTTGATTTTGCAGAGGAAGCGTTGACTACGCCGGTGCCAGAGATGGTGAAGCCCAGTCATTCTTCAACGAGAGCTCGACTTCGATGTAACGGTGGAATAACTCATCAGTATTTCTTACCAGTTATCTTTGAACTTGTGTACATATCTTTATAATATACTAGATTCTCTGTTTTAAATTTCACCCTGACCCATTTAGGAATGACACGCTGCCGTTCACTTTGAGAACAGTTACAGGAATTATTTACATTTGCATCATTTAGCAAACATTCTTATCCAGAGCAACATACAGTAGTGAATGCATACATCGTCATACTTTGACTAGTCCCTGTACCTCGAAGCCATTCTGGTCCCAGATCTATTTCTGCTGTATAGCCAACTCCTATGGTCATTTTCATACCAAACAATGACCATAGGAGTTGCCTGTACAGCCCAAACAGATCTGGGACCATGCTACCTCAAAGCCTGTCACTGTCACTTATTTCTCTTTGTTATTCCTACAGACTGCCAATGACAGACCCATTTCTCCTCTCCCAGCCAACCTTCCATCAGCAGATGGAACACTGTCCAGTACCACTGTATCCCTGGGTGAACAATAACCTCATGTGCCTTCCACAGCACAAATCAATGAAGTGCTATCCATACCTGTACCATCCCAAGTCAACCAACTGACAACTGAACCTTCACCGGAACTGGACTGTGAAATGGCGAAACTCAACGACCAACCCCAGGAGGAGCCCAAATATAGAAGTACCCCCACACCTCTGAGCTTGTCTCCAACATCACTCCACAGCAGCATGGCTGAACACTTAGAGGCTGAGGAGGAGCAGGACGGAGGAACCTCCACCCTGAATCAGAGAACCACACATTGAACCTGAGCCACCTCACACAGAGATCCAAGCCAACATGCCTTCGCTGGAAGGTGTTTTATATCAGTGTGCATCCCGCAACACCAGATGTAGTGGCTCCCAGGCAGATTGGGAAGAGTTTCCCGGTGTAGTGGCCACCTATCTTTTGAAGTCACAGACAACACCTCAGATTCATCCATGACTAGGGTTGCACATTTTGGGGAATATTCAGAGGTGGAAACTTTCCTTGGGAATATGTGAACTAATGGAAATATGGGAATTAATATTAATACCAATTTAAATATAGATGTTTTTTGCATTGGATATATTTACCATATTTGGAGACAAACAAACATTTGACCTTATCATAAGTAGACAATTGCAAATTATCAAATCCTTCCAATAGAAAAATATATATACTTTAGTTAAGAATTTAACTTTAATTAAATTAGCTGACTCCTCACATGGGATGATTCCACTGAACAACAAAAGGGAATATCTAATGATCCATCGCATCTCCCAAAAACGTTCTCAACATACATCTGTAAAATTATAGTCTAGAAACTAAAGCTTTGGTTGTCTTCCTCTCAGGCTTCCATGTCTCCTCCCTGGACCTCCTCAATGTCCACCTCTTGAACATCAGACTCTGGGGCCTCATCTTCACTGTCACTTTCCAACCTTGTTGAGGATGGCTCGTTGTCAGGCTCAAAAAGCCTAAAATTTGCCCAGATTGCCACCAATTTTTCAACCCTTGTATTGGTCAGCCTGTTGCATGCTTTGGTGTGTGTTTCCAAACAAGGACCAGTTGTGCTCTGAGGAGGCTGATGTTGGTGGGATTTGGAGGATGGAGGCAACAGGGAAAGAGCCTCAGACCCACAAAGTCCCTTCCACCAGGTGGCTGATGAGATATGTTGGCATGACTGCCATATTGCATCTCCATCCCAAAGCCCTTGCTTGGAAGTGTACTTCGCCAGACTGCCAAGAACCTTGCCCTCATCCAGTCCAAGGTGGCGAGACACGGTAGTGATGACACCATAGGCCTTGTTGATCTCTGCACCAGACAGGATGCTCTTGCCAGCATACTTGGGGTCCAACATGTACGTTGTGGCGTGTATGGGCTTCAGGCAGAAGCCTTCACATTTTTTTTTTATTATTTCAGAACTGCAATTTCCTGTGCTTAGAGCAACAGTGAAGTGGACAGGGCAGTACGGAGTTCTTATCTTACATCTGCAAGCAGAGTCTGAACATCAGGCAGGATGGCATTGTCTCCTATCGGATTGTCTCCATAGACCACTGAGGTACTCTGTATGTGAATCTCTGTCTGCAATTGCATTTTACTACTAAAGAGTTTTATACCAAGGTGTCTGTGTCGTCTTATCTGGAAGACTGATCGTTAAAGGAAACTTACATCACCACATGCAAAGGACCACCCAACAGTATCCATTGTTTTCAGTGCCATGATGTCCTTGGGGAGCTGATTCAATGCATGAGCAGCACAGCCAATGGGTGTGATGTGAGGGTAGGATTCCGCCAGTTCATACCAAGCAGCCTTCATGTTCGCAGCATTGTCTGTCACCAGTGCAAATACCTTCTGTGGTGCAAGGTCATTGATGACTGCCTTCAGCTCATCTGCAATGTAGAGACCGGTGTGTCTGTTGTCCCTTGTCTGTGCTCTTGTAGAATACTGGTTGAGGGGCGGAGATGATAGGGTTAATTGTTCCTTGCCCACGAACATTCGACCACCCATCAGAGATGATTGCAATAGTCTGCTTTCTCTATGATTTGCTTGACCTTCACTTGAACTCTGTTGAACTCTGCATCCAGCAAATGAGTACATAAAGCATGTCTAGTTGGAGGGGTGTATGCTCGGCGAAGAACATTCAGAAATCTCTTCCAATACACATTGCCTGTGAGCATCAGAGGTGAACCAGTTGTATACACAGCTTGAGAAAGACATTCATCAGTATTTCTCTGACTACGTTCCTCCATTGAGTCAAAAAAACTAATGATTCCAGGAGGACCATGAGCTGTTTCTATCGATAAGGTGTCTGATTCATCATTTTCACCTCGAATAGAAGTAGAGGGTCTTCTGTCAGAGGTTGCTTGTTGTGAACGCTGAGGGAACTTGATGCACTTGGCCAGATGATTCTTGCATTCTTCACATGATTTGGCACAGTATTTGAAAATGTACACAGCTTTTCATTCTACATTAGCTGCAGTGAAATATCTCCACACATTTCCTGTAAACATTAGGGGGGGAAAAAAGAGTAAAAAAAACAACCAATACAATTCCATGTACCGGTAAATAGTTAAGCAGTTAGATTTAAACAACTACTTTGTAAGATTTTTTTTTTTTAATGAAACATGTATGCAAACAGGTGAATTAACACTGTTAGCAGGCTCAAGCAAGCTAATACCCACATGGTATCAAAAACTAACTAGCAGAAATTGATAAGTTAGAAATGATTTAAACACACTTTGCTGTAGGCTATTTACTAGTTTACAAAAAAATTTCATAAAAAATATTCACCCCACCCAGTATTGTAATCAAAACTTACCAGAAAGCATGTAGTCCTTTGCTCAGACAATGTAGTAGTGTGGGCTAAATAGCATCTCATTAGTGTGCAAGATCTTCAGAATCAGCTGTAAGTGTGATGGAAGAATGCACTGTGCATGCAGAGGGTTGCAATTCCATTGAATTGGGGATAGTTTAACCAAAATATTCCACAAGACCTAGAATTGCCTTGTGTACCCCACACAAAAGGTTCACTGTTAAAGGCAAGCAAAATTCCCAGGCTTAATTTCCCATGGAAAATGTCCAGAAAAATTCTGAAAATGTACCTGAAAGTTTCCGACCCTTTGCAACCCTGTCGATGACCCTGACCCAAGAAGGTACTAGCAGTTCAAATGAGGACGACGCTACTACGGTGGATGAGTTGTCGTCGTAGTTTCGGATTTCCTCAAAAACACTGGGAGGTCTATCAAGCAGATCATCAGAGGCTCAGATCACCAAGCCCCTAACCCCCCAGGCTGAGCCGACCCATGACTGTGGCCATCGGCCTTGTCGTGGGGTCACCAGGCTGCTCATTATTACACATAACTGTCACTATCGGTACGTGCACCAGCGCCTCCTCAGACTCACCTGGACTCCATCACCTGCCTGATTACCTTCCCTATATATGTCACTCCCTTTGGTTCTTTCCCTGGGTGTTATTGTTTCTGTTTCAGTGGTTCCATTTCTGTACCCTACCCGTGTTTCTTGTTTGTTTGTTTGTTCCTTGTGTTATTTAGTCACTCCCTGTACTTGTTTCCTGACTCCCAGTGTACACGTTACAGCAACAAAATGTGGAAAAAGTCAAGCGGCTGTGTGAACACTTTCTGAAGGCACTGTAAATACTGACATACACATAATCCCAGCTGTACTCAGGGGTGTCATGCACCCATTATTTTAGAGGGGCATAAAGTACGTGGAGGGTTGGTGGTCGGAAAATGTAGCATTTTTCAAACACCTGAAACAGCGTTTTCCTTCAATCTAGAGCCATAATAATTACACCCAATTCGATGTAAAAAAAAAAAAAAAGTTATCTAAACATACCTCTGTAATTATGCATATTGAATTGATTTTTAGGAGTCTAGTACAACTGCAACACTGGTAAATAGTATCATAACCCAATAAATAAAGCAATTTTAGTATTTTCTAAAGTCTAGGAACCTTGCCAGTAGGTAGGCATGCCAGTTAAAATAGTTAGACAAGCTAATCTAACTTGATTTTCGCCTGAAATGGCTAGGTACCGTACCTAGCTGAGGTTGGGAGAATGTGAACCTACCTAGCTAAAGGTAAAATTCATAAAATTGCTAGGTGGCTACTGAGAAACAACAAAAGTTTTTTTTGTCTGCTAATATAGGACAAATAAAGGCCCAGTGCACTACTTTTATGAAAAAAAGGAAACTAAATATATTAGTGTTTACCAGCATTTGTAACTTGTGTCTGATAATTAATTATCTGTACAAAACAGTTAATCTGATAATACTTGTGGAATATAAAAATACCTGTTTGATAGACAGTACCAGTCAAAAGCTTGGACACACCTACTCATTCCACGGTTTTTCTTAATCATTTTTATTTTTTTTACATTGTAGAATAATAGTGGAGACATCAAAACTATGAAATAATAGGGCTTTGCTTATTTGAGCTGTTCTTGACATAATATGGACTTGGTATTTTACCAAATAGGGTTATCTTCTGTATACCACCCCTACCATGTCACAACACAACTGATTGGCTCAAACGCATTAAGAAGGAAAGAAATTCCACAAATGAACTTTTAACAAGCAACACCTGTTAATTGAAATGCATTCCAGATGACTACCTCATGAAGCTGGTTGAGAGAATGCCAAGAGTGTGCAAAGCTGTCATCAACGCAAAGGGTGGCTACTTTGAAGAATCTCAAATATAAAATACATTTTGATTTGTTTAACACTTTTTTGGTTACTACATGATTCCATATGTGTTATTTCATAGTTTTGATGTCTTATTTTACAATGTAAAAAAAAGTACCAATAAAGAAAAACCCTTGAATAGTAAGTGTTTCCAAACGTTTGACTGGTACTGTATGTTTTTCAGTTTCTTGAAATACTTTGCAAATGCAACTTATTCTACTGTTCGTGAAAACTGAAATGGTCAATTCATAACTTTTTTGTGTAATATCTCTTATCCAGAGCAACTTACAATAGTGAGAACATACATTTTTGTACTGATCCCCCCCATGTGAATTGAACCCACAACCTTAGATTTGCAAGTGTCACGTTCTACCATCTGAGCAACATCACATCATTACAAACCACTTGATGTCTCAATGTACTCAATTACTGTATTGTGCTTAGTTTTTCTGTTCTTAATTATATAACAACATATTTTTGCCTAAGAGTTGCTGAAAAAATGTTTTTTGTCCATGCTACAGATGTCTATATCCTCTGATAATACTAGTAAAGGCCCACTGCACTACATTTGTGAAAAAAAACATTTTTTCCAAAAATAAGATATATTTTTGTTAATGTATATTAGTATTTTTTATTTTTTTGCTGCAGTACCCTCAGCACCCCTACTTCCTGCTGCTATGCCCCCTCTGCAAAATAGCAATTCATTTAACAGCTGAAAAATACAAAGAACAGGACAGATCTGCCCCCCAGCGAATGTTGTGGTTAACTACTCAGAGAGCTACACATTCTTTGGATAATGCTTGTTAACTTACAATATTTTTGTGCAGCTATAAAGGATCTAATTTTTATGATATTTTAATTGTAATAAAGCAACTCTTATTCATGTGTTTTATAATTACTGTTGGGCCAAATTACATAGGTATTATTCAGTACAGACAAATTTTATCATCATGTCACACTTTATATAATTTACTACTTTTTAGCTACTTTGCAACTACTTAGCATGTTAGCTAACCCTAACCTTAACCATTTTAGCTAACCCTCCCCTAAACCTAACCTTAACCCTTTAACTTAACTCATAACCTAACCCTAACCCCTAGCCTAGCTAACATTAGCCAGCTAGCTAACGTTAGCATTAGCCACCTAGATAACATTAGCAACAACAAATTGGAATTCGTAACATATGTTTTGCAAATTTGTAACATATTGTGCATATTGAAAATTCGTAACATATATTACAAATTGCAATCCGTAACATACCATAAAACTTAAATTACATGTGTCCATTTTAATAGCTAGGCAACTGCACACATTTCAACAAATAAAAAACAGTTTCAAATAAATGGCAGGTCTAAATTAATTGTTCAAGGTTTAATGTTGGATTTGTTACATTAAATAATTCAGTAATGACTCAAAAAAATGATGACAATCATCTGTTTTTATTGTCAGTAGGAAACTGCTAGCCATTGGCTGCTAAAAGCTGAGAACTGCTAGCTAACTGGCAAGCACAACAACAGTCAACAACTTCGGGAGTACAGACACCTGCCTCAAATAGGAAATAGACCGCCTGGCTCAAACAGAAGCTTGTCTTTAATAAGCACCTGTTGTGTTCAGTGATTTAAGCAAATGAATGCCAAGGCTATTAATATAAGTTTCACGGTATTGTACAAATTGCAATACTTAACATATCATACGAATTGTAATAACAAATGAATACATACCATACAAAATGTAACATATCGTACTAAATGGTGTGTCTCTATTTTAAGTACAGAATAGAGACCAGGTTGTTTAAGGTCACAGTGCATTGCCATTCCGACTTCATGACATTTGACCTTTTACATATAGAGGAAATTCCTGGTACATGCAAATGTGGCTTCTTGGCAAATAAAGATTATTATGATTCTGATAGGTGATTCAAATCAAATGAAAATCAAAATGTATTGGTCACATTCGCCGAATACAACAGGTGTTGACTTTACCGTGAAATGCTTACTTACGAGCCCATTCCCAACAATGCACAGTTAAAAGTAAGAAAGATATTTGCTAAATATAAAGGAAATAGTAACACAATAAAATAACAATAACGAGGCTATGTAAAAGGAGCAAGGGTACCGAGTGGAATAGAACTGATGAACCCCGCGAACAGGCGAACAGCATCCACGAAGGCAGACGCAGCCATTTAATTGGGATTACTTTAAAATCATTCATTTAAACATCCAAACGTTTTTATTTTGACGTTTGTCGACTAGACATGCGATATGAATGTACATTTTTGTCATTTTCAATAGCCTATGACAAATCAAATGCGCTCCCATCGTCCGCCAGGCAGACACATGCAATGTGGACCTTCACCGGACAACAACACAGACTGGCTGCAAATTACTGGGTAAATAAATGCACAGCGTTTGCTTCTACATCGTGAAAATAGAGATTCATCGAGGTTATTTTGAAGACTGTGGATATGCGTCAAAAGGCGTCAAGACGTTAGTCGAGGGAAACTCGATATTTCAATTTATGTTTATGGGTATGAAAATGTAAGATTTGGATCTGACGATGTAGAGGAAGATTGTATTGCAGGCTATAGAGGTTAGCCTACGTGCTGTTACTGTTACCTCACCTAAATTATCTTTAGACTATATTTACCTCGGACCTGACGCAACAATAGCCTACCCGATGATAGTGCAAATGGCATGAAATTGTGGAAACGAAAATTTGACACATCCTTTGGTCTGTGTCTGTGTGAAACTTATGCTTAAGAGGCCCAGTAAACGTTATGCTACCTGTGGCCCAACCCAATTGTGTAATCGCTCAGAGAGAACAGACATAGCCTATCTTGAGTGTGGTGGTTTCAATATTGACTGGAGAATATGTTCATACAATGTCAGTGACGCTTTTATGAAGGAGGATTCCCGCATATTTACATATCCTAGCAGTGTTGGGGAGTAGTGAACTAAAGCCTACATGTAATTCAACTAGTTTAACTACATTTTGCAGTAACTTGGTGGTAGTTGAACTAAATAAAAATCATGGTAGTGTTTCAGTAGTATTTTTTTGGCCATGTAGCGGTGCAGCTAACTACTGGAACTACACACTACATTTTTTGCAATAAAAACAAGAAAATATGGGTGAAGTAGGCAATAATTTACTTTCTTTTTCAACAATAGACCTGCCTACTTCTCACTTAAAACATAGTTTTAAGGCTAAATCACACATCCTGTTAACATCTGACTCCAGAGTGATCTGTCTTGCAATTCGTAGTCTATGACATTTCAGATTTAGACATCATTTTTTTGTAGTTTGGCTGTCATGAACATGAACTTTATTTAGTTATATTATTTTTCATTACGGTAGCTTTCGTGTAGCTTCATTTCTTAATTTTCTTCCGGTGTGAAACATTGTAGCTTCTCCAAAACTGTATCCCAGAAATCGAAGGTAAGTTTTTTTCTGTATATGAAGCAAATAATCTAAATGTGACATTACGATGCACCTTATATCTCTTTCCCATGCTGGACTTACACAGGGCATTACTTAAAACATGTCAAGAGTCAATCCAGTGATGAAATGTGTGTTCATGTAGAAATATGTTTCTTATCAAAGCTAGTCATTAGTAGCCAATGCCTGTGAGTAAGATGACATGCATCTACACAGTCTTAATTGTGACGAGAGCAGTATTGCAATAATCTTCAATGTATTTAGTGCCGCCATGCAGGCCCAGCCCCAAGAACAGGTGCGTTGTTATCATGAGTTTCCTGGGCATGGCGCTGTACAGTGACAGTGGTGCTGAAATCTGCGATCAATCCTTTGTTTTAGTTCGCGCTGATGTGGCGCTGTCCATTGTGCTGAATATTTCCTCGCTGGGCACAACAATGAATTCTCGCGGCCTAGTTAGTTACATTTCTTTATAGTACCTGCTCCTTCTACAATTAAGTTGAAACATGCTTGAGTCAGGGTATTCTAATGTGTAGAAAATTCCCTGCATGCTATGTAGACATTTCCTTGTTATATTATTATTATGTTAAGGCCTCCACTGGGAGGTCTGTGTATTCAAATATTAGGGAATAATTTATATTCTTTGAAGTCAACAGGTGAATCACTCACTCTCAGACACGCTCAGAAACCCGCATCTGCCTCCCAACTCCTTTGTTCAGCTATCATGATAACTTAATTTCCATTTACAGTGTCCTTTTAATCACACTTTTTTTTGGCACAAACACTATTTTCACATTTAGAATGTGAATTAGTTGGAAGCTAATGCTGTCTGTCTTATTTGATCTGCTTGGTTGTGCTCTGCTCTGCTCCATCCCCTATACACCCCCATGCATGCACTCAAACACCCACACTTGCACAAAGTATGTGAGCTGTTGTATCTTAGCAACGGGCAAGGTAATTACTGAGTGAGCCAAGGAGCTGGCATGCTGGAGAACTGCTGATCTGATCCCAGCCATAGAAAGACAGTAAGGCGGAGATATCTTCACTGTTGCCCAACACACGCTTCTGAGAAGCCATGTTTTTATTTTCTTTGTTGTTTTTATGCATCTGAATCGGTCTGAAAAACATATAAGACGGCCTGTTATGCAGATCATTGCTCTCTGGTAAATGGATAAATGTGCCCTCCTGGAGTGAGTGTTAATGCACTGTCTTATTTTGTCTGTCTGTTTCGTTGTTCACAGGTGCTGAATGTAATGGAGAAAGGACAAATGAGTCTGTTATGTTGAAAGGATCCTCAGAGCTCCCTGTAAGTGGGACAGAGACATCCACCAGGACGGACGGGAGGAGGGCTGCCTGAGGCGGAAGAGTGGCGTCGGTCAGAGAGAGAGAAGGGGTAGAATCACCCTAGCACCCCGCCCCTAGAATCCCAGAGCTGGAGGCATGTCTAACCAGACCCAGATCTTTGGCATTGATGGACCAGGCAGCCTGCTGGCAGTGTTGGCTTCACAGAGGGCCAGCAGCATCAGCACCAGCAGCAGTGAAGGAATCTCGGCTGCAGCTGTGTCCGCCTACATCAAGCTGGTGTTCCTGGGCCTGATCCTCTGTGTTAGCCTGGTGGGCAACCTGCTGGTGTCTCTGCTGGTCCTCCGAGACCGGGCCCTCCACAAGGCCCCCTACTTCTTCCTGCTGGACCTGTGCCTGGCTGATGTTGTCCGCTCTGCCGCCTGCTTCCCCTTCGTCCTAGTGTCTGTCCACAACAGCTCCGCGTGGACCTACAGCACCTTCAGCTGCAAGGTGGTGGCTTTCCTGGCTGTGCTCTTTTGTTTTCACGCTGCCTTCATGCTGTTCTGTGTGGCTGTGACTCGCTACCTGGCCATTGCCCATCACCGTTTTTATACCAAGCGCATGACAGTCTGGACCTGCGCTGCCATCATCTGCATGGTGTGGACTCTGGCCATCGCCATGGCATCGCCACCCGTCTTTGACGTGGGGACGTACAAGTTCATTCAAGATGAGGACCAGTGCATTTTCGAGCACCGCTACCTTAAGACCAATGATACTCTGGGCTTCATGCTCATGCTGGCCGTCGTGGTCCTGGCCACTCACGGTTTCTATGCCAAACTCCTGCTGTTTGAATACAAGCACCGCAAGATGAAGCCTGTCCAGCTAGTGCCGGCCATCAGCCAGAACTGGACCTTTCATGGACCAGGAGCCACGGGCCAGGCAGCAGCCAACTGGATCGCAGGCTTCGGCCGGGGCCCAATGCCCCCCACCCTGCTTGGGATCAGGCAGACTTTGCACAACCAGCAGCACCGGCGTCTGATGGGCATGGAGGAGGTGAGGACGGAAAGGAGGCTGGGCAGGATGTTTTACATCGTCACCCTGTTGTTCTTGGTGCTCTGGGCTCCCTACATAATGGCCTGCTTCTGGAGGGTGTTTGTCAAGTCCTGCTCCATCCCACACAGGTACCTCTCCATCACAGTGTGGATGAGCTTCGCCCAGGCAGGGGTCAACCCTATCATCTGCCTCCTACTCAATGAGGACTTGAGGAAAGTGCTAAGGGCCCACCTGCCCACCTACAGCAGGACTAGACAACACCAACAGCTGCACCGCCATGAGCTGTTGGTGTTCACCATCACATGATGCACTACTGCAGGGGTGTCAAACATACGGCCCGTGAGGGGAAACAAACTCAATATACTTTAAAATGACTAAAACCATATCAAAACTGTGTAGAAATTATAATGGGCCTACATTCATAAGGTTTCTTGACTGGGTCCAGTTATCACCGAAATGAAAGCTAGACAGTCAGGGAGCATCGGGGAAAAAAAAATATATATGGATAGACTATTTTGACGCAGAGGAAATATAAACAATTTTCAGTGCGGCCCTCTGTACCTCGTTGAAGACCGAATGCGGCCCCTGGGGCAAAATTAGTTTGACACCCCTGCTCTACTGCATCGAGTGATGGTGGTGGGATCGGTGTGTTTTGTTTGTATTATACTGAAATGGCTATCTGACTTTTTTTTTGTTGTAAAGATAATGTTTATCAGATGCTACTATTTTTGCAAATGAATTATGACTTTGTTTCATATGTAATGTACATATCGTGTGTACATGCAGTATGAGAAGCAGGTTTGTAGTAATACTTGGTCATTAACATTATCCATAGATTCTCATTTATATGGCTGAAAATGTCAAAACTATTAACAGTGATTTTCTCTAGCTCAATGGAGGGGGTTGCAACGGTCACCAAAAAAAGCAAAGCATAGGTTATCATCAGCTGCATATGGATAATGCATCTAGATTGGAGAGAATCCCAATAGGACCCAATATAACCCGGGCACAAGTTTGTGCCTTCTATATTCCAAATTATCATACAAATCTAATGACATTCACTAACTTAAACAAGAGTAATGTTTGGAATTCAGTGCCAATGATTTGACTTAAATATGTTGGAACATTCCCTTGTTCAAAGACAACACTTTCTCAAGGTAGAGAGCAACAAAGTAGCATGCTTTCCAACATTTTTTTATGGTTCCCAGACTGAAGTTTGCAAATGTTTGACATTGAAAAACCAACTGAGAAGTGAAATGGGGTTTAAAAATATTAAAGGGGTATGGCTTTGTTTTCTAAAATATCCTGTTGTACAGTATTTAAGGGGATTGTTTTTTCCCCCAACTCACCAATAAAGTCTACTTTTGATGCATTTTGATCTGGCTGCTGACGTCAGTTGCTATGGGATCCATATTCTTAGCAATTTGAGAAACACAACACAAATTGAGCTCAACATGCAGTTGGTATAATACAATATTCATTTTATTTTGCCAGTTGTACATTCATAAGAAAAAGGCATGTTTTATTTACAGAAACATTTGGACCAAGATGACCTCGTAATGCTCAATATACAGTGTAGCTTTGGCCACTGAATGACATCCTGTAGGGATTTTTTTGTTGTTGTGAAACAAACAGATATAGAACTAAAGAAAACAGACAGATAACAGAATAGTACATAACTATTCACCCCCCCAAAGTCAATGCTTTGTAGAACCACCTTTTGCAGCAATTACAGCTGTAAGTCTCTTGGGATATGTCTCTATAAGCTTGGCACATCTAGCCACTGGGATTTTTGCCCATTCTTCAAGACAAACTGCTCCAGCTCTTTCAAGTTGGATGGGTTCCGCTGGTGTACAGCAATCTTTAAGTCTTACCACAGATTCTCAATTGGATTGAGGTCTGGTCTTTGACTAGGCCATTCCAAGACATTTAAAAGTTTCCCCTTTAAACCACTCAAGTGTTGCTTCAGCAGTATGCTTAGTGTCATTGTCCTGCTGGAAGGTGAACTTCTTTCCCAGTCTCAAATCTCTGGAAGACTGAAACGGGTTTCCCTCAAGAATTTCCCTGTATTTAGCGCCATCCATTATTCCTTCTATTTCACTTCACCAATTTAGACTATTTTGTGTCTGTCCATTACATGAAATAAAAATAGAAATCCGTTTAAATTACAGGTTGTAATGCAACAAAGTAGGGAAAACGCCAAGGGGGATGAATACTTTTGCAAGGCTCTGTACACTCATGGTAGACAGTGTTTATGTTATTTAAAGATGGCACACAATTTGATTCTAGTGTTGTATATTAAAACCAAATAACTGTAAGAAAAACTGCAAACAGGTTACAAACCTGTGTTTGATGAAATAGGGTTGAATATTAAAACACACCAAATATTTACATTGTCCATTTAAAATGCCAGAAATAAAGTTTAATTGTCATGATGGCACTACTGGAACAAAATCAAGTTTATTGTTAGTCTTTGTCGCGCCCCTAAAACAAGTACCCCCTGCAATTGTCCTTCTCGCACTTGCACTCCATGCGCACACGCTTTTTAGGTGATCCAGACATGTGGGCCTGTTTAGGTGATCCAGACATGTGGGCCTTTTTAGGTGATACAGACATGTGGGCCTTTTTCGGTGATACAGACATGTGGGTATTTTTAGGTGATCCAGACATGTGGGCCTTTTTAGGTGATCCAGACATGTGGGCCTTTTTAGGTGATACAGACATGTTCGCCTTTTTAGGTGATACAGACATGTGGGTATTTTTATGTGATCCAGACATGTGGGCCTTTTTAGGTGATCCAGACATGTGGGCCTTTTTAGGTGATCCAGACATTTGGGCCTTTTTAGGTGATCCAGACATGTGGCCCTTTTTAGGTGATCCAGACATGTGGGTATTTTTAGGTGATCCAGACATGTGGCCCTTTTTAGGTGATTCAGACATACTGAAATTGGAGTCCATCTTAGTTCTCTCCACATCTATTGAATCAACCCCCCCTCTCCCCAATTTCGATCTTGTCTTATCGCTGCAACTCCCCAATGGGCTCGGGAGAGGCGAATGTGGAGTCAGGCGTCTCCCGAAACATGCCTAACCTCACTCCTTAACACCCGCCAGCTTAACCCGGAAGCCAGCCGCACCAATGTGTCGGAGGAAACACCGTTCAACTAGCGACCGGGGTCAGCCTGCAGGCGCCCGGCCCAACACAAGGAGTCACTAGAGCGTGATGAGACAAGTAAGCCACCCGGCCAAACCCCTCCCTAACCAGGACGACGCTGGGCTAATTGTGCACTGCCCTATGGGACTCCCGGCCATGGACGGTTGTGGCACAGCCCGGGAATAAACCCGGGTCTGTAGTAACGCCTCTAACACTGCGATGCAGTGCCTTAGACTGCTGCGCCACTCGGGAAGCCCAAAGCAACCTGTTTAAAGATATCACATATCTACAACCTAAATGTATTCTGAATCTTACATTAACCTTATCACCAGCTCTATTCAGACATATTCATTAATGTGAGAGAGGTTTCCGTAGCGAGCAGCGTCAACAGTGTACTCATCCTGAACATAGTCCAGGTCAAATAGGTATGTTGCTCCCTGTCTGTCATAGACCTGACCCCGCCTCTCTGCCTCCTCTGTAGTGATGATCTAGATGGAACACAACACAGCCAATCACAACAGAGAACAACCATGCAGTGTAATACAGCCAGGATACACACAGTGCTGCATGAGATAATGTCAACTGTGACAGCTGCCAGTGATATTATAAACTGTGCACCAAATAATCTCTATAATCCAAGTTGTTTTTCTTACCTCTCCGACATACTCCATGATGAAGGAATGCCTTTTGATATGCTCAGAGGTGCGTACGCCCCACCCACGCCCGTTGTCTGTTTTGAAGATGCAGAGGGTATGCTGGATCCCTTTCTGTACCACTCTGTTGGGACAGTCTGGTTGCACTCATAGATGGGCTCCCCAGGCTTAACCTTCACCTGCCCATACTCGTCGTAGGAAAAGCCATGGCCCGATACCCCTGGGCAGCAACCGCCCACAGGGTTCTCCAAACAGCTGGTGCACTCGCACCCCACTGCCACCGAAATGCCCTCAACCCACTTAGGAGAGAAAATCTTTGATTACATTCTACATATTTATATTTGTACTGTATTGCTACATACTAGACTGCGTGATAAAGAGGGTAGCATCCCTACAGTTGAAACATGTTGTGGATACAAAGTACTGGTGAAACACGAGTCCTTGCACACCTTGTATCCGTTGATGTAGGTAAAGTTCTTTGGAGGGCCCTCCAGGTCCACACGGTTGAGGACCAGGATGCGTTTGGTGAGGCCTCCAACACTGTTGATCTGGGCCTCCCACCTCTGCAGGGTCTGCCTATGCCTGGCTCTGTGCTCCGGGTAAGAGGAGAGCTCTGGTTCAAACCGGTCGGGGACCACAGTCTTTTTCTGTCTCTGCAGCTCCAGGTAGACATCGTCCCAGAACTGACGTAGGAGCTCCACACACCGCAGGTTTTTTTCTCGGCACCCAGGTGTTCATGTGATCTGGGTAAACTTTCCATTTAACCAGGTAGAACTCCCTCTCCTAGGAAAAAAAACAGCCGCTGACAAGGAGTCAGACTGAACTCTGGTGCCCCTATGACAAAGTAGACATCTTCTAAGATCACTTTATTTGGCCAATTGTACACAAGGTCCAACGGAAATGTGACTTCTATTTATCCCAACCCCTCTGGAAGACATATAAACATATACAGGCCTGGGAGGTTGGAACAGGGAAGCAGTTCTCGCTCAATTATAGATGGATGCTTTCAGTGGCAGTCAGACATTACCAGCACTGTAAATTACATCAATTAAAGCTGGATCAATATAATCTCCAACTACCAAAATCAAACCATAGCATAGCTAGTAGTGGTGTAAAGTATTTAACTAAAAATACTTTAAAGTACTACTTAAGTCGTTTTTTGAGGTAAATGTACTTTACTCTATTTATATATATATATATATATATATATATATATATATATATATATATATATATATATATATTTTTTTACTCTACTACATTCCCAAAGAAAATAATATACTTTTTACTCCATACATTTTCCCTGATACCCAAAAGTACTTGTTACATTTTGAATGATTAGCAGGTCAGGAAAATTGTCAAATTCACACACGTATCAAGAGAACATCCCTGGTCATCCCTACTGCCTCTGATTTTGCAGACTCACTAAACACAAATGGTTTGTTTGTGAATTATGTCTGAGTGTTGGGAGTGTGCTCCTTGGCTATCCGTGTGTAATATATATATATATATATATATATATATATATATACACACTGCTCAAAAAAATAAAGGGAACACTTAAACAACACAATGTAACTCCAAGTCAATCACACTTCTGTGAAATCAAACTGTCCACTTAGGAAGCAACACTGATTGACAATAAATTTCACATGCTGTTGTGCAAACGGAATAGACAACAGGTGGAAATTATAGGAAATTAGCAAGACACCCCCAATAAAGGAGTGGTTCTCCAGGTGGGGACCACAGACCACTTCTCAGTTCCTATGCTTCCTGGCTGATGTTTTGGTCACTTTTGAATGCTGGCGGTGCTTTCACTCTAGTGGTAGCATGAGAGTCTACAACCCACACAAGTGGCTCAGGTAGTGCAGCTCATCCAGGATGGAACATCAATGCAAGCTGTGGCAAGAAGGTTTGCTGTGTCTGTCAGTGTAGTGTCTAGAGCATGGAGGTGTGACCAGGAGACAGGCCAGAACATCACCATATGCTGGTGCGGTTGGCCCTGGGCTCCTCCTAATGCAAGACAATGCTAGACCTCATGTGGCTGGAGTGTGTCAGCAGTTCCTGCAAGAGGAAGGCATTGATGCTATGGACTGGCCCGCCCGTTCCCCAGACCTGAATCCAATTGAGCACATCTGGGACATCATGTCTCGCTCCATCCACCAACGCCACGTTGCACCAGACTGTCCAGGAGTTGGCAGATGCTTTAGTCCAGGTCTGGGAGGATATCCCTCAGGAGACCATCCACCACCTCATCAGGAGCATGCCCAGGCGTTGTAGGGAGGTCATACAGGCACGTGGAGGCCACACACACTACTGAGCCTCATTTTGACTTGTTTTAAGGACATTACATCAAAGTTGGATCAGCCTGTAGTGTGGTTTTCCACTTTAATTTTGAGTGTGACTCCAAATCCAGACCTCCATGGGTTGATATATTTGATTTCCATTGATAATTTGTGAGATTTTGTTGTCAGCACATTCAACTATGTAAAGAAAAAAGTATTTAATAAGAATATTTCATTAATTCAGATCTACGATGTGTTATTTTAGTGTTCCCTTTATTTTTTTGAGCAGTGTATATATATATATATATATATTAATATCGTGCTGTCTGGTTTGCTTAATATAACACATTTGAAATTATATATAATTTTACTTTTAATACTTAAGTATATTTGAGCAATTACATTTACTTTTGATACTTAAATATACTTCGAACCAAAAACGTTTTGACTTTCCCAAGTAGTATTTCACTAGGTTACTTTCACTTTTACTTGAGTCATTATCTATTAAGGTATCTTTACTTTTACTAAAGTCTGACAATTGGGTCGTTTTTCCATCACTGATAGTTAGGATTTGTTCTAACCTTCGGTACTCCCGTTGGATTGTCCTCTTGTAGTCACACAGGTACTACACTTCGAAGTCGTGCGCTTGCCCACTCTTGACCCCCAGATCCAATCACACAATTCCTTCTTGACGACAGAGTGTCTCCAACTGGCTCGTAGTCACTTTTACATGCAACTTGGCACTCTGTAGTTACACAAAAAGCAACATGTGGCTCGCTCCGATCAGGAACTATCATTACGAGTCCATTTAGTTACGTTTTCAATCTGTATGTGCATAGCTAGGTTGCTAACTATTTAAATGCGATGGTAGTTATATTCATTACTGTTTAATGAAAATCAAACAAGGTACAGCTAACAAGCTAGCTAGGCTAATTTCAAATATATCATAAACTGTGTTGCATCACCATTTTGCTAATCAACTTAATGAAATGTATTTAAAAATGGGTGCTTATCACAGCACAGTTGTTGCAGACGAAAGGTCAACCAAATCCAACTTTTTATTTAGAATTTGGGAGCTTACCTTTTAAATATTCTTCCATCTTTACTTCATCGCCAAAATCCAAGGAGCTCTCGCTAGCCAATGGTTGGGTGGATCCGATTTTAGATTGAAAGCCCAAATGACCAATAGACTTCTACTGTAGCTCAAGCGTGGAAAACAAACACATTTTACACATGGCTACATTGTAATAAACACTAGCAATTCAACCAAACAAGCAGCTCTCTGTGTGATGTACAGTGGTTATTTTATTCAGTATGTGCATATCATAAATATATTATAGTAATTTGCAACCAGCAAGACTTCAATGACAAACACAGGCTAATGCAAATACAAAACGCTCACAAAATGTTTTGAGGTCTCATCATTTCGAACAGTCTTTATTGATGCAGTAGTTATTCTGAATTGTCAATACTGATTTCTAGGATGGGTTATTGACACATCAGAGTCAAACAATAAACATGGGAAATGCTTGAAGGCAAATGCAGAACTTATTAGGAATAAATAAAGCTGTCAATTAGGATATTTCCTTATTCTGCTTCATTACTGCTCTATACTAAGGTGTCCTAATCTTGACTCGTGCAAGCCTCTCAGGTCCTTCAGTGAGAAGCAGGGCTCTCTTTTCTAGGTTGAAAACCTAAAAACTCCACTAAAACCTAGACAACACAGATATTCCTTGACGACCTCATTGCACATTGTCAGTGTTCATTTAATTTTGTACTGTGTTTAACATTCTAGAAGTAAAGTTACATTGGCTTATGGTTGGACAGTAGAGTATGTGATTGGTTGATCACTTCTGCTCCCGCCTCCAGATGATGACCATGCCTGTGGAATCAGCAGAGGCCAGTAAACTCTCGTCACAGTTGAAGCTGACGTCCAGCACTGGGCCACCGTGACCCTGCAGCTTGTTGACTATGGCCTTAGTGTTGCGCTCCACATCGAAGAAGTAGACACAGGCGTCCTCACTGCCAGTCACTGTAATTAAAGGTTAGGAGAAAATGGGGAGGAAAAAGAGAAACAAAGAGGGACAAGTGAGAGAGAATACTGGTGTGAACGGTCCTATGCTATAACTATGTTATAACTGAATGTTATGACCTATGAATGTTTTCATCTTTGGCTTCACTGAGTTGATGTACTGACAACCAGTACACAATTGATGTCCCCAAGTGTGGCGCACTTTTGTCTCTAATATCTATACCAGAGAGTAAGGCAGTGTGAGTGAGGCTCATACCAACACAGGCACCCTGTCTGAACGACATGAGAGGGCAGAAGATGCTGTGGAGGGGCTGGGAGCCGTGTTTGATGGGGAAGCTCGTCTTCAGCTGCAGAGTACCTTCATTATCCACCACCCTGTAAAGATGAGACGGTCACAGAACCAGTCAAACTCTGCATGCAGTGCACAGAGTGGAACACGCCTTCCTTGTTTATGCGATAGCATACAAGTACGTATCACTGATATTACAAACACGTTCCAATGCAAAATGCAGCAGTTAATGAAACTACGACAGTTACATTAATTTTTAAGTGTTTGTATTATAACTAATGGAGCCTCTCTCTGTGTGTGTGAGACCTGTAGAGTAGCAGTTTGTTGACACAGGCATTGATAAGCAGGGATGGGTCTCGGGCCTCTCTGCTGATCCAGGAGCGGGCAGAGATGCTGCAGATGGAACTGCCCTCACTCACCACCAGCCGCTTGGCTTTGGTCAGCTTCCCTGTGGGTTGAAATTCAGAGTTGTTAGACACACACAACACTTTCCTATGCTTGTGGCCTAGTACTTTGGGTTTTTGATAAAGCGCTTTATAAATAAAATTAATTCATACTAATTATTCATAAAAAGCAGGGAGGTTTTTCCTCAGTCTACCTGTGGCCATGTCAAACAGGAAGGAGAATATGCTGCCCCTGTCATCCCCGGCCCACAGGATCCTCCCAGGGGCATCAAAGGACATAGACAGCACCCGTCCTGTCAGCTTACTAGAACCTCCCTTCACCTTCTTCCCTGTGGAGATGTTTACCACCTGCAGGAGGTGCTTACTGTTCCCCACCTGGAGAACGGAAGAGGTCATGGGGTCAGGGGGAGCATTGGTAAAGGTCAGGGAAGCCGTAAGGAAGACAGTTTGACCATTGTAGAGACAACGCTTTTACTATGACTCACTACTGTGAGGTTGTTGTTCATGGGCTGGAAGGTGCAGCAGAGCAGTTCGCTGGCTTCAGGGTCTCTGACCTCACGGATACACCTCCCGTCCCCCGTGTTCCAAATACGCAGCGTCCCATCCTTTGACGTCGACACGATGACGTCGTTGCTAAGGGACCAAGCGAAGTCGGTGACGGGACCTGCGTGACCCTTCAGGATCACCTTCACACTGGGCGGGGACGAGAACAGGGTCATGATGGACAGGGTGCTGTCCAATGAGCAGCAGGCTAGGAGGTGCTTGTCATCGTTAGCAAACTGCAGCCGTGGAACTAGAGGAGAAGAAGGAACCCAACAAAACATGAGAATAAGACACAGAAATATGTCGGTACTTGCATTGAGCGGCAGGGTAGCCTAGTGGTTAGAGCGTTGGACTGCCAAACTGCAGCCATTCCACAAACATTCAAGGTTGCAAGTTCAAACCCCCGAGCTGACAAGGTACAAATCTGTCGTTCTGCCCCTGAACAGGCAGTTAACCCACTGTTCCTAGGCCGTCATTATAAATAAGAATTTGTTCTTAACTGACTTGCCTAGTTAAAAAAAGGTTTAAAAAAAATGATATCTTTCCATTACATACTGCCATTTCCACTCACCTGCAGCGTCCACGTGTTGGTCAAATATGTGGTGCATGCCAGCAAAAGCATAGTTCTCGCTCAGAGTGGTGTCCCCGGCCATGGCACGGCTAGCCTCTGCCACAGAGGTTGGCACCAAGGCACCTGAGGGCCTGTAGGCACAAACAAACCAACATTTCCAATCAGGAAGAATCACTTATTACACATTTGACCATCACTCAATGAAATGCTGTGCTTATAAAGATGAATCAGTGTTTAAAAAGAAAAGAGACTAAAGGATGAATGGGGTCAGTAAGGAGTGGCTGGGGTTACCGCTCATCGTAGACTGCCCTGTTCATCTGGGCCTGTAACTGGTAGGAGCCTCTGCTCACCGATCGACGGTGACCACGAGCCCCCTGAGCACGGGGGTCCTCCTCAAAGTCCTGTCAAGAAAGAGGGTGGGAGAAAGAGCAAGCAGACCTAATGGAGTGAGTGCAAGTGCATGCAGTGAGAGACTTACAGGCCATATAAAAACAATCATCTTCTCAACCTGCCTACATCACCAAACTGCCTACGTTTGTCTTTCTCCCTCCATCTCAATTTACCTTGTCGGCATCTCATCTCAGTCTAATCTTGACTGTTCAAGCTGCTTATTGACAGTACTCTCTTTCTGTCTGCCTCGCGCTCACTCTGCCCTTGTCTCAGTCTAACCTCCATGCGGTCCAGTGTGGTGCGGGAGCTGCGCACACTGCTGGCCCTGAAGCTGCTCTGCTCAGACAGGGGTCCGTAGCGCAGGCCCAGCAGCTGGCTGCGCAGCCTCACGTAACGCCTGCGCAGCCCCGGCTCAAAGCCACACTTGGCGTTCTCCCTGAGCAGCTGGCTGCGCCGGCGGATGTATTGCGTGCGGAACTGTGGGAACGTAGGTGTGCGGTAAGCATTGTATCTGTGAAGGGATCACAGGAAGGGGTAGTGAGGGAGAGAGACAGACAACAGTTATTAGCAACAGTAGGATCTTTGAATGGTAATTTCTCACTTTGTACCTTTAGATCATTTTGCTTGAACTGAGGACTGATGTATAAGTAATAGGTGTACTATTCACTAATACAAACATGCTGACAGCAGTTTTACTACAATCAAGGCCCTTGGCTAGCCTGGTTTAACCATACTAACGACTGCGCTCACCATTGTTTCAGCAGCGGTCAGTCTAGTTTAACCAGGCTATCCCTAGACAGCAATCCATGCCAGATTTGTATCAGTAGACTTGTTTGTATCAGTACTCTGAGGTCATGTTGTGCCACCAGTTCTTTAAATTAGAGACCTACCTTGCATCCACTGCCAACACCTGCTGCCAAACTGCAGCCATTCCACAAACATTCAAGGTAGAGAGGACGCCACGGCCAGGGCAGATATCAGATCCCTATTAACACAAACAGCACAGCTAATTAGAGAATGGTAGGGGAGTAAGCTACATGAAGGCTAATTCAATTTAGCCTCCAGAGTGAGTGGTACAGAACACTGCCAGCTACAGCGACATTGATCACGGGATCTAGCTACAGCGGCATTGATCACGGGATCTAGCTGCAGCGGCATTGATCACGGGATCTAGCTGCAGCGGCATTGATCACGGGATCTAGCTGCAGCGGCATTGATCACGGGATCTAGCTACAGCGGCATTAATCACGGGATCTAGCTGCAGCGGCATTGATCACGGGATCTAGTTGCAGCGGCATTGATCACGGGATCTAGCTACAGCGGCATTGATCACGGGATCTAGCTGCAGCGGCATTGATCACAGGATCTAGCTGCAGCGGCATTGATCACGGGATCTAGCTGCAGCGGCATTGATCACGGGATCTAGCTGCAGCGGCATTGATCACGGGATCTAGCTGCAGCGGCATTGATCACGGGATCTAGCTGCAGCGGCATTGATCCCGGGATCTCGCTGCAGCGGCATTGATCCCGGGATCTAGCTGCAGGGGCATTAATCACGGGATCTAGCTACAGCGGCATTAATCACGGGATCTCGCTGCAGCGGCATTGATCACGGGATCTAGCTACAGCGGCATTAATCACGGGATCTCGCTGCAGCGGCATTGATCACGGGATCTAGCTGCAGCGGGATTGATCACGGGATCTAGCTGCAGCGGCATTGATCACGGGATCTAGCTGCAGCGGCATTGATCACGGGATCTAGCTGCAGCGGCATTGATCACGGGATCTAGCTGCAGCGGCATTGATCACGGGATCTAGCTGCAGCGGCATTGATCCCGGGATCTAGCTGCAGCGGCATTGATCCCGGGATCTAGCTGCAGCGGCATTGATCCCGGGATCTAGCTGCAGCGGCATTGATCCCGGGATCTCGCTGCAGCGGCATTGATCCCGGGATCTCGCTGCAGCGGCATTGATCCCGGGATCTAGCTGCAGCGGCATTGATCCCGGGATCTAGCTGCAGGGGCATTAATCATGGGATCTAGCTACAGCGGCATTAATCACGGGATCTAGCTACAGCGGCATTAATCACGGGATCTAGCTACAGAGGCAAAGAAAGCCAGCATTGGGCACAGTGTAATGTCATTTGTGTTCCAGATGGTAGCTACTCTGTCATAACAGGACAGGTAGAAACAGACACGATCCAGCGATTGACTTCTTGACATTAAAGGGTTGCCCTATTATAACGACAGCTACATTGCTAGTCACAGAATATCAATGACAAAAGAAACAGGGCCGAAATGTTTTATGCAGATGCCACAAAAGTAGCTTGCTAATCGACCCGGTTAGTCTATGACTGCTCACGAACGTCGGCTTCAAAGTGCTTATACTATGTGAAAACAGCTATGCTAGCCCTTGATCATGACTCAGTTCCATTACATATACAAAAGTATGTGAACACCCCTTCAAATTAGTGGATTCGGCTATTTCAGACACACCCATTGCTGACAGGTGTATAAAATCGAGCACACAGCCTTGCAATCTCCATAGACAAACATTGGAAGTAGAATGGCCTTACTGAAGATGTCAGTGACTTTCAACGTGGCACCGCCATAGGATGCCACCTTTCCAACAAGTCAGTACATCAAATTTATTCCCTGCTAGAGCTGCCCTGGTCAGTTGTAAGTGCTGTTATTGTGAAGTGGAAACGTCTCGGAGCAACAACGGATCAGACGCAAAGTGGTAGGCCACACAAACTAACAGAACGGGAACGCCGAGTGCTGAAGCGTGTAAAAATGTCTGCCCTCTGTTGCAACACTCACTACTGAGTTCCAAACTGCCTCTGGAAGCAACGTCAGCACAAGAACTGTTCATCGGGAGCTTTATGAAATGGGTTTCCATGGCCGAGCAGCTGCACAAAAGCCTAAGATCACCATGCGCAATGCCAAGTGGTGGCATTGGAAACGTAGTCGCTGGAGTGATGAATCACTCTTTACCATCTGACAGTCCATAAGACAAGTCTGGACTTGATGGATGCTTGGAGAATGCTACCTGCCCCAATGCATAGTGCCAACTGTAAAGTTTGGTGTAGAAGGCGTCATGGTCTGGGGCTGTTTTTCAGGGTTTGGCCTAGGCCCCTTAGTTGCAGAGAAGGGACATCTTAACGCTACAGCATATAATTACATTCTAGATCTAGACAATTCTGTGCTTCCAACTTTGTGGCAACAGTTTAGGGAAGGCCCTTTCCTGTTTCAGCATGATAATGCCCCAATACACAAAGTGAGGTCCATACAGAAATGGTTTGTAGAGATCGGTGTGGAATAACTTGACTGGCCTGCACAGAGCCCTGACCTCAAACACCTTTGGGATGAATTGGAACGCTGACTGTGAGCCAGGTATATCGCCAAACATTAGTGCCTCACTAATACTCTTGTGGCTGAATGGAAGCAAGTCCCCGCAGCAATATTCAAACATATAGTGGAAAGCCTTCCCTGAAGAGGGGAGGCTGTTATAGCAGAAAAGGGGGACCAACTCCATATTAATGCCCATGATTTTGGAATGAGATAATCGACGAGCAGGTGTCCACACTTTTGGTCATGTAGTGTAAGTCATTGAAGAAGGGGTCTTCTGTAGGGGGAAGTTTTGTTAAGACTAGAGCCACAACGATTGGTCTGAACATTAACATGCATTGCTTGCCTTAAGTTTTTGAAGCATAAGGACCTTATCTTTCATATCAGCAAGAAATGATTTTCAAAAAACAAAAGGTTAAATTGATACACACCTTTATAGGGTTAGGGTTCCCACATGGCCATATTTCCATGTTTGAGTGCTTGTAAAGATGAAAGACAGAGTGGACTACCTGTGCTAATTAGTTATCTAGGTCTCAGAACACCTGTGTGTAAAGGGAAGACAGACACCACAAAAAAATCCGTCACTGCGTTAAAACACTGTACAGGAAGTGTGTCTTTTGGATTTGTGAACTTATTTTGATGTGATATGAAAGTACAGGGTTATGTTTCTAGAACCGTACCGCAATTGAGAATCAATTCACGTTTAGATAATGAATTTGGTTGTTTTAGCTTCCAAAGCCAATTTGCCATGTAAGTTAATGTTCGGCTCCTTTAGTCAAATATTGGGCTAGCTACAGTTGCTTGCTAGCCATGTCTGATCAATAACTGGACGCCCCTGTCCTCAAATGCCACTTAGCAGACTGATTTTGTTTATTTCTTCAAAAGCAGTTTAAACTACATCCTTTACCATAAAAATGACGGTCAACATATAAAGAAAACATCACAGATGGCTCACCTTCCTTCCTTAGCGTTTCGCTGTCAGTGTCAAATTGTGGCACCATTGATCCTGCCCACGTGCGCAGCTACGCTGACTTGTAAAACATGTGGCTGACGCAGGATTGTTTAAACGCAATCAATATGATTTACAAATCAAATAATACGTCTGTACGCCAAAATGTTTGTACGCAGAGTTCGTACAGTCTTTAATAAACCAGGAAATCATGGCAATTAGGGCATTTAACAAAGAAATGCCTAAGCGTTTTGTGTTTTTTTGTTGTTATTCCAAGTTTTGCTTAGCTCTGTTGTTTATTTTCCAATACCCAACATATTCAACATGTATTATATAGTAATGGTTGTATATCAATTACGTCTACTAAAAAGCTTGCCCAGTTTTCCTGGTTCCACTTCTGTATTTCATCACTAGGTGGAGACCTTGACCGCAACACACCACACCCTGAGTACCAGCCTGTATGGCCTCTCATTCGCACCACCATCTGAAGAGAGTTTTCTCCCTAATTGTCTTCCCCATGCCCTAAATGAACTCGTCCATTTCCTCTGTGAATATTCCAAAGAAAAACAATATTGGGGATAGCTTAGTGAGATCTGACCTGCCCACTCAGACACTCTACACCAGTGGAGGCTGCTGAGGGGAGGACGGCTCATAATAACGTCTGGAATTGAGCAAATTGAATGACATCAAACACGTGGAAACCATGGAAACCATGTGTTTAATGTATTTGATACCCTTCCACCAATTCTGCTCCACCCATTACCACAAGCCCGTCCTCACAAATTAAGGTGCCACCAACCTCCTGTGCTTGACACCCATTCCAAATGGGAATTACAAATGTGGCTCATGTGCACAGTGCAATAGCACTATAAAAACATCCTTCTTCAGACACCCACATACAGGTAAAAAAAAAAAAAACTCCCTGTTAGGAGTATCAGCTCATGCAAGACAAAGTGAGTAATCTATCTCATAACCTGTTCATGTGGAAAATCCTACGTGGGACAAACAAAAAGACAATTAAACAACACATAGCTGAACACCGCAGCTCAATCAGATGTAAGAACACAGACTATTCCGTAGCAGCTCACTTTGTTGAAGCTAGCCATCTCCTCCCTCAAATACACAGGTATTGAGCATGTTACTCTACCAAGGAGAGGAGGTAACATCGAGATCCTATTACTACAGAGGGAGGCCTACTGGATAAAAAAAAAACATTGACCTCTAGTGGTCTGAATATTGACTTTGATCTCAGGCCCTTCTTATGAACAATTCTCCTTTTTTTAATCAATAAGTCTGATAAATGAATATATTCTTTCTACAGTTTATCAGTTTACAACCAATGTCCCCCCTTTTGATGATCTTTATTATGCATTATGGTTGAACCAAAATATTACATGGAACCAAAAATGTTAATGTAATTGGAAACAATTAAATGTATGTATGTTGATGCTAATATGATGTCACATATCAAATTATGTTGCCATATGATAATACTAGCCTAGTGTACTCAACATGCTGTAAACTATTGTCTTTTAAGTTTCCCTCAATTAATTCTCATCAACTTAATAATTATGGCACAACCCTCACTATTGACATTGGTGGCACTAATAGCACTGTTTGTCTATATAACCTGGTTTAAGCATTCATGACACTACACTGAAGAAGGCAGTGATGCCGAAACATTGGTGGTTTACCCAATATATTACTGGGAGTTTATATATAGAATGTGGACTCTCTTTATTTATTTTGATAGCTTACAGTTTATTCACCGTTAGTCAGCACCTCTACACAAAGTAATTTATCTGGTTGCTTTTTATTCGACTTCAGCGCTTTTCATAACAATCTAAAAGTGCTTCAAAAGCAGAAACATAAATAATACACATACATACTATTATCTCTATGTAGGCCAGTATGCCTAAAATAATATCCTAGGACAAAGCAATTTGTTGTTGAATTTGAGGACAATGGCACAGCTCATCGTCCATACAATGGTGGGATTATGAGTTTGGGTCGCGCGCTCAGACGTTTCGCCTGAGCTCAGCAAAGGCCGGCAGGACAGTGTGCCTCTCGAGCGGCTGACGGGGCTCTTTGCATTTTCCCTGCGCTCTTTCCCGAAGGGGCCCCGGCGAAGGGAGCACTCAGGTGCTGGAGCCATAAATGAGCGATCTGGACGCCACATAAGCACTGAGTTTTCTAAATAACACACAGACTTTGGACCACATCCAAAATGCCCGGAACAAAAGGTATTTCTAAAGTAGTTTTTATGCTTTCATGTAGCCTATATATTTGTATTAGGCTATAGCATATTATTATTATTTTATAGAAAATCAATTATTATATATAAAGGCTTTTCTCAAGGCAGTGTGTAATGTAGTGAATTTAGGCCAATGCTATATTTGTGTTTTATTCTATTCAAGCTAAATGATGAATTTGGGACTATCCATGTAGATAAATTGAACTCAGTAATAAAGTAAAAGATAAAAAGTGTTAAATTCCCTAAGTCTCCCCTACAGTCATCAATTGACTTGATTATATGAACGTTATTGCAAAATTGAAAAGAAAATGCACCCTCTTCTTACCTGGATCATCATGAAGGGGACAGTTACTCTAAAGACTAATATATCAACATTCTTTCATCATTTGCAGGTAACAAATCTGACAAGAAATCAGCTACCAAGGTAAGAACAAGAAACCAGTACACAGTCCTCATTCATTGTAAGTTAAACATTCAAGTTTGAGTTTCTCTAAATTGAATTTCCCCCCATTTAATCTCCACAGCAACCTCAGAGTCCTAAGGAGCAACCGAAGAAAGCTGATCAGAAAGGAGATGATAACAAAAAGCAAGGAGGTAAGCATTAGACTAATCTAGGACCGAGGGTAGGAGGATCATGGTCTTTTTAACAGCCTCATGTACAAGGTTTCATTTTCTAAGTTTAAATGAACTCAATCCAGTCCTTGCTCTCAAAATGATTGGAGAGAGCTGGACCAAATGAATTACAGTTGGCTATCACTACCCATTATTATGTGAGAAGCATGGCCCCTGTCTATTTCTGTGTTCCGTCCCCTCGCAGGACAGCCGAAGGGAGAGAAGCAATAATTTCCAGGCATTTGTGAAGATGGCTCTGGAGACTCTGCTGGGATCCTGCCGTCGCAAACATGGGGGTCCTTGGGGCAGGCAAGGCTGAAAAGCAGCCTCCCATCCTCTCCCCATCTCCCTTGGAACTGCATACAGGCCCCGTCTTGATACACAACTGTGCCTACTTGCTCTCACAAGGGCAGAAAGTGACCCAGATTTCCATCCATCAGTGACCCACTGTGTGACCTTTCTTCCCACCCTGTTTCTCCTCGCTCATTGTCTGCTCTGGATTGTAGAACTCTTAGACATGGACGGACACAAGGTCAAACCCAGCCAATGTTCCGAGCGTCCCCAGAAACTGAAACCTTGACCACTCCCAATCTTTCCCTCTTCCCAACCAAAGTTCCTTATTTTGATCAAATGTCCAAACCATTCTTGTAAATAAGCAAATAAATCATTTTTTCCTAAAACAGTTCAGCAGTTTCTTGTTGTTACATGTTCACACAATATTTTCGAATGCCATGTAAGAACAGGTCTGCTTGGCAGAAATGGTTTACTTTAAGCTAGAATCCTTAGTTGCTAAATCCATTTTTGGACTAATAAATGAATGATATATACTGTACCCATTGATTCTTGAAAAATATAACTTATACATGCCTCATGAGCTTAGTGCAACTGTCACACTCCACGAGAACCCAACATATAAGCTGGTTTAACTCCAATGTTTGTAAACAACAAACACTTTATAGCCTCAAAACATGGTTACATTTTTTTATATCATGGATAGTCAGTTCTTGCATCCATAGCTCTTTCTATTATTTTGAGAGTGGTTACATTTCTCCAGGTCCAACCCTCAGCTTTTTGCCAAAACAGAGGCGGGGTGTCCACTTCGTTATTGTTTCAGTTAGCTTCCTTTAACAGTGAATAGTTCTTCACATGAACATGAAACAAAGATTCACTGTGTATAGTCTCGCTATTGTTATTCTACTGCTGCTCTTTAATTACTTGTTACTTTTATTTCTTATTCTTATAAAAAAAAATAAAAAAAATGCATTGTTGGTTAGGGGCTCATAAAGTAAACATTTCACCTTAAGGTACCTGTTGTATTCGGCGCATGTGACTAATAACATTTGATTGGATTTGACGATAGACAGTGATTACCGTTTGATAGAAAATGTATAAAAAAATATCACAGACCTCTCTCAGTAGCATCACACAGATAGGTCAAAGTTTGACACAGGGACAGTGGTGAAAGGTGGTTTGCTAAGACTGTGCACATGTGCATCGCATGAACCTTGTATTCTAAGGGAAAGCCTAGGAAATTACTGTATATGTTTGTGTACGTTGCCCAGTCACCGTTGCGTAACAGAAACCAACTGGAAACAAAAGTCCTTAAGGGTCGTTTCTGGACTGGCCCTCATCACATGAACCAAATGAGCAGTAGGTTTCAATGTCCAGTGTGTTCAGGAGCAGTAAGTATTCCATCATGAATTATTCATTTCCTTAAAAAGCATGTTAAAAAGAGCAGCATGTCGAAAATGACCAACGGCTTTGGTTACAGATGCAACTTCATCATAAGTTGTGCATTTTCATAATCAGCTTTAAAGCAACATGAAAAACCCTTACTGAGCAATTAAATACTTTTGTATTTTGGACTGAACTACAATAATGTGGTAGGTATATCAGTTACACAGTTATTAACAGGAAAATTGAAAAAATGTCTCAAATTACACTAGGATGAAAAACATAGTATAAAATGCACAAACACCAATGTACACTTGTTTCTATTAATTAAAAATATATTAAAAAATACATTTTCTATTAAAATCCACAAAGGAAATATGCTCTTATAATGCTGGTTTGTGTGGTCATAAAAACAGGGGTTTTACATGCTCAACAAATGTAACAACTAAGTAGGGTGAAACAACAAAATGTAGCTTTCGAATACGGAGGAAAAGGGAAATATTACTTTAATGGCGTATTACGGAATCACTTCTGAAAACTAGACAACGGGTTCTTAGTTGTGTTCATCAAACAGAGTGAATGATTGACCACTGTCATGCTAACAGGATGAGTATTGATTGAGAATCGCATGGAGATGTCTGATCCACATCTGCTGTTGATCTATCTCGCCACAAGGGGTAGACAAATGCAGCAGCTCAAACGAAACGATGTGATTAAGGAAGAGTGGGGCATTATTTCAAGAGTATCAAAAATAGTTTGTCGCCAGCAGGTTACAGTAAATAGATTACCTCGTCTCCTCGGCGGTGTCCTGAGCACTGTATGTTGGTATTGACAAAATAGTTCATATTCTGTCCATAGGGTGGTTGTGTGTACTCTTCAGTCCAATACAACTTCACAGTGCAGGAGTAGAGAGCCGGTCTTTCCTTAACAGGCTCACGTTAATTCCCTCTTGTTATTGCTTCCCTATATGTCTCTCTGTCCCCAGCTCTCTCTCGCTCCCTCTCCCTCACACATCTAGAGGATGATGCGGTAGAGCACCCAGCAGCCAAACGTCACCCAGTGGCTGGCCCAGCTCAGCTCCGACCACTTCTGAATGGTGTGGTTGGCCACGCCACTCTGTAGAGGGAGAAAACCGACATGGGTTTGAAATACACAAAATCGACCACAACGCTTTGTTCTGAAAGATCTGACGATGCTACGTGACATTGCACAATCAGAGTAACGTATGAGAGTTTGGCCATCTTATAGCTGAAAAGCATTCAGTAAATAGTTACCTCCTCATCATCATCCATGTAGTCCACACTGGAGTTGAACAGAGAGCCCAGGTATGCCAGGTGGAAGACTGCCAGGACACTGAAGGCTATATTAATAATGTACACCCAGGGGGCCTGTGTGGATAGGAGAAGGAGAAGAAAGGTCATGCTGTAATGCAAACATTCTTATTGAGGATTTTTTTGGCATCAATATAAGAGTTATTGCGCAATGTTGCATGGTCCATTTGCATGTGACCAACACTGAAAAATCTTTAGAATTTACACAAGAAAATATCATTATGCATAAATATCACTTTTTTATTTCTTATTGAACCATACCTTTTTGCTCTTGTGAGTGCAGTTTGGCTGACATTGCTTTGACAGAATACACGCGTTTAAAATGTCTGCCAGTCTCCTCCGCAAAACTGGAACAGAGGGTACGCAATCAAATAGAGGTCACAATGATTTATCCTATAGTAATAAACAAACTCTGCATGTCACCTAAAGTTATTCTCCAGGTGTAAACAATGTTATCCCTGAAAGGTAAGGTGGAACTGAAATCAAATTTGAACGTTTATTTTCATTCGATTTTTTTTTTTATAGCTAGCCACATCTTTTACAGACTTACCATGCTCAATATATGTGATGAAGGCGAGAGACAGTAGCACTGCACCCAGGTGGAAGCTCAGACCCTAAAGGCCAAAGGAGACGACGGTATAACGAAACAATCTCTTATACACACTCATACTCACACCCGCACCTGCTCGCGCATACTCACATGTAGAAGTGCACTGGCTGCGTAAGTCACTAGGATGGCTGGAAAGGTACCAAGGTTGCGAGCACGGGCAAAAACATCTGGGTGATCAGACAGAAACAGTTGTCAGGGGATCAACTTTGTATTCCGGTTTAAAAAAAAGAGCAATTGAGTTGGGATGTTTACTGCTTTAAATGTCATTGTAGGAGGACAACTGTGAAAATAGGAGGGGGGGAAAAAAGGTTGTATTATTTGTTATATGTAAGCTCACAATGCTGTAAATATGTTCTATTTCACAGAAAGCTTACAGGTGCTGAGCCATCGGGACATGGGCAGATTCCACGAGGTGGCCACCTCCACCATAGATCTGGGAAACTCCACATGAAGGGGCCTAGCTACAGTCATATCCCTGGAGAAGAGAACACAGGCATTTCAGTTGGGCTGTTTGAGGGGTAAAAGAGAACTGGGGGGGGGGCAAACAAACTATTTAACTTATGGCAAGTCTATGTCAAGCCTAGTCACCATGATGCTTCAGTGCACTGACCATTTGAGATTGTCTTTCTCTTCAGTAAAGCCTGCTCCAGCCAGAGTGGTGCTGGTCTCACTCAGGTAACCCACAAAGTAGTTGCTGAAGTGGAAGGAGAGTGCATTCTCGTAGGCTAGGAGCCAGCTAAAGGTCAATGAAAGAAGGTTCAATTAGAAGACACTTGGCACAATTAAAGCCTCAAATCACACTTAACAACAATACAACTTCTCTATTTTAATATAAATTGCAAAAACATACAGTACCTTGCCACAGCACCTCTGTGCAGCAAACAATTGAAGAAAAATTGTAATAATTTATCACCATTTCATTTGATTTAATACATCTAACTGACACAGACTCACATTTTTAAGTCTCATGGCATGAGTGGGCAGGGCAGACAGACAAGGTTGGGGGAATGATTGGTGTACAGACGTGCAGGTGACAGGGAGGTGGCACAGCTGCTGAGTTAGAAATGGACATGCAGCATTAATTACAGGGACAGGCGGGGGACATTCTATCGTCATAATATCAGATAAATAATTACCCAATCTTCCGTTTTGTTTTGCTGGGGATAAAGCCCAGGCAAGACAAGACCATTTATTGAATGGGAGAGAAAGAAACAAATGAGAATCGGACCGTTGCACTACTGAAACACATTACTCAAACAGCTTTCCTACAAAAACATTTAGGGGAGAGTAAGGTTAGTTCAGCCAAAGGGGTAAATTGACCCACCCTTGTTTCTAGGAAACCATACACAAAATGAATAATTTGACCAAATATTTAGGAAGAGGTCACCATTTCATGGAGTCTGTAAAGGAAGAAACCACATGGAAAAAGTGGTTAGCAAAGTCGGGTCCAAAACACAGATTTTCACCAAGTCAAATGAATTTATTGTGTTAAGAGGTTTTATGATGTTTCTATCTAAACCAAAGTAGATGTTTTTAAGATGATTCGATAAATCTGTTGGGGTCTCTATAAGCTTCAATATGAGGTCCTAAACCTAGCATGAAAGTGCATCCTTGTAGCTGTATGGGCTAATCTAGTCAAAATGTTTGCCTTGGGGTTGAGCAAATTGAAGTGTTTTCTTCCCAGGCATAATGCAAGGCATTATCATTGGCAACAGGGCCTGACCTATGATAAAAGTGTTAAAAAAACAAGAAGTATTTGTTAGGTGTTATGCCTGAGCAGCACCTAACCCAAACCCTTACCCTAAACGGAGTATCCAAATCCCCACCCTCCCCATACACTGATACATCTTCTCTTTCCCTTCTTTGAGTGCACCCCTCTCTTAAATCATGTTTTTTTTATTGATGTTTTGTTTTGACTCCTATTTTTTGGTTTATTTTCATTTTTATAACTGTAAAGTGACTTTGGGTCCTTGAAAAGCGCTACATACCCCAAGTATTATTATTAAAAGATGCTTAAAATGTTGAAAATCATTTTAAAAACGATTGCAATTGTGTTGAATTGTGTTTGGGAAATAAAGATATACATGGTTCTAAAAAAGTAGTGGTATTATTTAATTCAGTACAGAAACGTGTAGGCGACTTAACTTACCCCATAGCCCGGCTAAGTTGTGCCAGGAGAACACCTTTTTTGGACAAGCAATTGCTTCAAAACTGTAATGTTTACATGTATTCAGATTATTTCCAGGTATACACTTCATTCTACAGCTAGAAGACTCCTGATATCGCCAGGAGTGATGAGTATATATATTTTTTGTCGTTGTCTGTTGTGGTCTAGTACTGTCTTTTTGCTAGCTAGGGCCATCTCCTTTAAGTCTTGTAAGTCTGTTTTCCCAGTAGCCTACTTGGTGTGTGAACTGCTGACTGCTCATCATTTGCAGATTGTTGTTGACACATCAACCAGGATCAAGAGTCAGGGCAATTTGTGACTTGTTTCGGTAATCAGTGGCTGTATTGGAGAGGGAGTGGTTTCACCTCTCCTAGGCAATGAGCAATCAGTACAGGCGTGCTCTCCACCTCTGCTAGGCAATTAGCAATTATTGTTAGTTATTTAGTCTCCCTTTTTTTAAATTGATGTAGTTCTGGCCTTGAGCTGTTATTGTCTATTAAGGTTCTGTGCTATTTCATGTTGTGTGTGGACCCCAGGAAGAGCAGCTGCCTCTTTTGCAACAGCTAAGGGGAGCCTAATAAAATACCCTGGTTTCTCAGCGGCAGCTGTAAGTGGCGGTTTTGTCACAAAATTAAGACCGTCGCTGAAACAAAGACTGTTTTGCCGAGTTGTTCTGTGGAGTTAATCGAGAAAGGAAAAAGAGGAAGGCTCCACACTACTCTCGCACCGGAGTATCTTACCTCGTTATTTACAGATGATCAAATGTTGCTCTTTCGTAGCTTTGTCAACTGTGTGTGTTTTCTATACCTGTTCGCACCTCTCCCTGTAGGCGTTACAGACACCCCCGGGCTGCAACATTTCTAATTTAGTTGCCCTTCAGTCCCTTGACTTTTTGTCCCTGACGGAGACATGGATCACCCCAGAGAACACCGTTACTCCAGCTGCTCTCTCTTCATCTGACTGTTTTCTCTCATAGTCCGAGAGCATCTGGTCATCGTGGTGGTGGCACAGGGCTACTCATTTATCCTTAGTGGAGATTTGATCTTTTCTCCATCTCTCACCTGTCCATCTCCTTATTTGAATTCCATGCTGTCACTGTCAATTGTCCACTCAAGCTTAACATTATTGTCATCTATCACCCACCAGGTGCCCTTGGAGAGATTCTCAGTGAGCTTGACACCTTGATTAGCTGATTTCCTGACGATGGCTCACCCCTCTTCGTGCTTGGCAACTTCATCCTCCCGACGTGTGCCGTTTGATTCATTTAATTCCAACTCTCTCTTTCCCCTCACCCTTTCCCAAACCCCTTCCAACTCACAAGGCAGGCAATACGCTTGACCTCATCTTTACTAGAGACTGCTCGCCTACTAATCACACTGCAACCCCCCTCCAGGTCTCTGATCACTACTTTGTTTCCTGTTCTGTCCACCTCTCCTCCAACCCTAACCACTCAGCCTCTACCCAGATGGTAATGCGCCGTTGCAATCTTCTCTTTCTCTCTCCCACTGTTCTGGCCTCTTCTATCCTATCATCTCTCCCTTCTGCTAAATCTTTCTACCTCCTGTCTCCTGATTCTGCCTCTTCGACCCTACTCTACACCTTTTCCGCGTCCTATGACTCACACTGTCCCCTTTCCTCCCGGCCCGGCTCAGCCTTCCCCTCCTGCTCCGTTACTGAGTGGCTCATTGCGAGCTTACAGAATGGGCTAAAGGCAGCTGTGAGGACCTATCATCCTTTCACTCCCTCCTCTCCACCTTCTCTTCCTCTGTATCTGCGGCTAAAGCCACTTTCTACCACTATAAATTTCAAGCTTCTGCCTCCAACCCCAGGAAACTCTTTTCCACCTTCTCCTCCCTTCTGAATCCTCCACTCCCTCTCAGCGGACGACTTTGTCAATCATTTTGAAAGAATGGTTGACGACATCCGCTACTCATTCACTCAGCCTATTGAGTCCACTGGTCTCACTCACACAGAACTACCCTATGCCTTGACCTCGTTCTCCCCTCCCTCTCCAGATCACATTCTGCGACTAGTGAGCTCTGGCTGCCCGACAACCTGCCCGCTCGACCCCCCTGCTCCCTTCTCCAGACCATCTCTGGAGATCTTCTCCCATTCCTCACTTCCCTCATCAACTCATCCCTGAGCACTGGCTATGTCCCCTCTGACTTAAAAATGGCCTGAGTTACTCCACGCCTCAAGAAACCAACACAACATATGTGACATCTAATACTATAGACCTGTCTCCCTTCAGCACACTTGAGTGTGCTGTCTCTGATTAACTTTCTTGCTATCTCTCTCAGAACGATCTTCTTGACCCTAACCTGTCAGGCTTCAAGACGGGTCACTTAACCAAGACTGCTCTCCTCTGTGTCCCGGAGGCTCTCTGCTCTGCCAAAGCTGACTCTTTCTCCTCTGTTCTCATCTTACTAGCTAAATTACTAAAATGGCTCAACTTAGTCCACCCTCCCCTATATTACACTTTTTTTGGACAATCACAAACATCAATTTCTGTGGATGCTTAACTGACCTACAGTAAAACATTACAACAGCACTAAGAGGTTAGCTAATCCACTCACTTGCGTAGCAGCCTGTCCCCTTGAACCATCAGATCCTCCTCTCAGGGCTGGGCATCTCAGGCTCTGCACACTCTTTGATTGCATCCTACCTGGCAGGCCACTCTACCAGGTGATGTGGAGAGGATCTGTGTCTGCACCACATACTCTCACTACTGGTGTCCCCCAGGGCTCGGTTCTAGGCCCTCTACTCTTCTCACTATACACCAAGTTACTCATCTCCATCATATCCTCACATGGTCTCTCCTATCATTCCTATGCGGACACACTCAACTACTTTTCTCCTCCCCCCCCTTCTGACACCCAGGTGGCGACACGCATCTCTGTGTGCCTGACAGACATCTCCACTTGGATGTCGTACCTCAAGCTCAACCTCGACAAGACAGAGCTGCTCTTCCTTCCAGAGAATGCCTGCCTGCTCAAAGACCTCTCCATCATGGTTGACAACTCCAGTGTCACCTTCCCAGAGTGCTCCCGCACAGCCCAGTTCAAGCTCTTCTCTGTCCTGGCACCTCAATGGTGGAACCAGCTTCCCCCTGAAGCTAGGACAGCAGAGTCCCTGCCCATCTTCTGAAACCCTACTTCTTCAAAGAGCATTTCAATAAAATAATGCTCCTCCTCACCTTGACCCCCCCCCCACCCCCTTCTAGCTCGGACTCTACTGATAGCTACATTGAGGAAAAATGTACTTTCCATGCCTGTGATATGTGGTTGTCCCACCTAGTTACCTAAAATGGCTCGACTTAGCCCACCCTCCCCTATGTTGCACTTTTTTTTGATGATAACAAACATCAATGTCTGTGGATGCTTTTTCTGACCTACAGTAAATCATTACAACAGCACTAAGAGGTTAGCTAATCCACTTACTTGTGTAGCAGCTTGTCCCCATAGATAGGGATGAAGTAAGGGAAGAGGTAGGGAGCAACACAGTTAGAGATGACCAGACACAGTTGGCTCTTCACCCAGCTGACACACACTTTCCATATCCAGGAGAAGCTCTGAGGAAGAAGAGAACATCTATATACCATCTTTCTCTCTCTATTCCCTCCACCAATTTCCCCCCCTTATCCTAGCATTGTTAAACCAGACTAGCAAGTGCAGCATTTAGTCTGGTTTAACCAGGCTACCCTTATCTCTATACCAAGACAAGACTTAGTGCTGAACTCACCAGCTTGCGGCCCTCTATAGCCTCTCTGTAGCTGTTGAAGCTGATCCAGGGTCCGAAAATGACTGTTCCCACGAAGTAGATGTAGCCCATGAACTCCACAGGAGAGGGCACGTTGGTCACCACACCTCGGTCCAGGTCAAAGGCCAGAGAAATGGCCTTCATAGCTACCACCATCTGGGAACCTGCAGATACATACCGAAGTGAGTCTTCAAATATTAATTACAGTTGAAGTCAGAAGTTTACATACACTTAGGTTGGAGTCCTTAAAACTCGTTTTTAAACCACTCCACAAATTTCTTGTTAACAAACTATAGTTTTGGCAAGTCTACTTTGTGCGTGACACAATTTTCCAACAAATCTAATCAAATCAAATCAAATTGATTTATATAGCCCTTTGTACATCAGCTGATATCTCAAAGTGCTGTACAGAAACCCAGCCTAAAACCCCAAACAGCAAGCAATGCAGGTGTAGAAGCACGGTGGCTAGGAAAAACTCCCTAGAAAGGCCAAAACCTAGGAAGAAACCTAGAGAGGAACCAGGCTATGTGGGGTGGCCAGTCCTCTTCTGGCTGTGCCGGGTGGAGATTATAACAGAACATGGCCAAGATGTTCAAATGTTCATAAATGACCAGCATGGTCGAATAATAATAAGGCAGAACAGTTGAATCTGGAGCAGCAGCACGGTCAGGTGGACTGGGGACAGCAAGGAGTCATCATGTCAGGTATTCCTGGGGCATGGTCCTAGGGCTCAGGTCCTCCGGGAGAGAGAAAGAAAGAGAGAATTAGAGAGAGCATATGTGGGATGGCCAGTCCTCTTCTGGCTGTGCCGGGTGGAGATTATAACAGAACATGGCCAAGATGTTCAAATGTTCATAAATGACCAGCATGGTCGAATAATAATAAGGCAGAACAGTTGAAACTGGAGCAGCAGCACGGCCAGGTGGACTGGGGACAGCAAGGAGTCATCATGTCAGATAGTCCTGGGGCATGGTCCTAGGGCTCAGGTCCTCCGAGAGAGAGAAAGAAAGAGAGAAGGAGAGAATTAGAGAACGCACACTTAGATTCACACAGGACACCGAATAGGACAGGAGAAGTACTCCAGATATAACAAACTGACCCTAGCCCCCCGACACATAAACTACTGCAGCATAAATACTGGAGGCTGAGACAGGAGGGGTCAGGAGACACTGTGGCCCCATCCGAGGACACCCCCGGACAGGGCCAAACAGGAAGGATATAACCCCACCCACTTTGCCAAAGCACAGCCCCCACACCACTAGAGGGATATCTTCAACCACCAACTTACCATCCTGAGACAAGGCTGAGTATAGCCCACAAAGACCTCCGCCACGGCACAACCCAAGGGGGGGGGGGGGGGGGCGCCAACCCAGACAGGATGACCACATCAGTGAATCAACCCACTCAGGTGACGCACCCCCTCCAGGGACAGCATGAGAGAGCCCCAGTAAGCCAGTGACTCAGCCCCTGTAATAGGGTTAGAGGCAGAGAATCCCAGTGGAAAGAGGGGAACAATTGTCTACAGACAGGTTATTTCACTTATAATTCACTGTATCACAATTCCATTGGGTCAGAAGTTTACATACACTAAGTTGACTGTGCCTTTAAACAGCTTGGAAAATTCCAGAAAATTATGTTATGGCTTTAGGAGCTTCTGATGGGCTAATTGACATCATTTGATTCAATTGAGGTGTACCTGTGGATGTAATTGAAGGTGTACCTGTGGATGTGTTTCAAGGCCTACCTTCCAACTCACTGCCTCTTTGCTTGACATCATGGGAAAATCAAAAGAAATCAGCCAAGACCTCAGAAAATAATTGTAGACCTCCACAAGTCTGGGTCATCCTTGGGAGCAATTTCCAAACGCCTGAAGGTACCACGTTCATCTGTACAAACAATAGTATGCAAGTATAAATACCATGGGACCACGCAGCCGTCATACCGCTCAGGAAGGAGACGCGTTCTGTCTCCTAGAGATGAACGTACCTTGGTGCAAATCAATCCCAGAACAACAGCAAAGGAAAGGGTCCAAAAGTATCTATATCCACAGCAAAATGAGTCCTATATCAACATAACCTGAAAGGCCGCTCAGCAAGGAAGAAGACACTGCTCCAAAACCGCCATAAAAAAGCCAGACTACGGTTTGCAACTGCACATGGGGACAAAGATCGTACTTTTTGGAGAAATGTCCTCTGGTCTGATGAAACAAAAATAGAACTGTTTGGCCATAATGACCATTGTTATGTTTGGAGGAAAAAGGGGGATGCTTGCAAGCCGAAGAACACCATCCCAACCGTGAAGCACAGGGGTGGCAGCATCATGTTGTGGGGGTGCTTTGCTGCAGGAGGGACTGGTGACTTCACAAAATAGATCATGAGGAGGGACAATTATGTGGATATATTGAAGCAATCTCAAGACATCAGTCAGGAAGTTAAAGCTTGGTTGCAAATGGGTCTTCCAAATGGACAATGACCCCAAGCATACTTCTAAAGTTGTGGCAAAATGGCTTAAATACAACAAAATCAAGGTATTGGGAGTGGCTATCACAAAGCCCTGACCTCAATCCCATAGAAAGTTTGTGGGCAGAACTGAAAAAGTGTGTGCGAGCAAGGAGGCCTACAAACCTGACTCAGTTACACCAGCTTTGTCAGGTGGAATGGGCCAATATTCACCCAACTTGTTTAAAAAATATATATATATATTTTACCCCTTTTTTTCTCCCCAATTGTTTTTTTAGTAGCTACTATGTTGTCTCATCGCTACAACTCCCGTACGGGCTCGGGAGAGACGAAGGTTGAAAGTCATGCGTCCTCCGATACACAACCCAACCAAGCCGCACTGCTTCTTAACACAGTGCCATCCAAACCGGAAACCAGCCGCACCAATGTGTCGGAGGAAACACCGTGCACCTGGCAACCTTGGTTAGCGCGCACTGCGCCCGGCCCGCCACAGGAGTCGCTGGTGCGCGATGAGACAAGGATTTCCCTACCGGCCAAACCCTCCCTAACCCGGACGACGCTAGGCCAAATGTGCGTCGCCCCACGGACCTCCCGGTCGCGGCCGGTTACGACAGAGCCTGGGCGCGAACCCAGAGTCTCTTAACCACTGCGCCACCCGGGAGGCCTCACCCAACTTATTGTGGGAAGCTTGTGGAAAGCTACCCAAAATGTTTGACCCATGTTAAACAATTTAAAGGCAATGCTACCAAATACTAATTGAGTGTATGTAAACTTCTGACCCACTGGGAATGTGATGAAAGAAATAAAAGCTGAAATAAATCATTCTCTCTACTATTATTCTGACATTTCACATTCTTAAAATAAAGTGGTGATCCTAACTGACCTAAGACAGGGAATTTTTTACTAGGATTAAATGTCAGAAATGTATTTGGCTAAGGTGCATGTAAACTTCCGACTTCAACTGTAAATGTTTTCATTAATACGGGGGGTTGAAAGCAAAATATTTTTTTATCGTTTCGTTCTGAACAGGATAAAAAATGATGTCTCATTCCGACCAGCAAAATAAAGATCTGAACCGGTTTGAACCAAAAAAGTAACGGTTTATATCGTTCCTTTGTTACTTTTTAAACCTATGAAATCTTTATTTTTTTAATTTAGCTCAACTATAATTTCTTCACCAATCATGCGAGCAAGATATAGCTCAGTGAGTTGTTTTATATGCGTGATGGAAAGACAAGTGTAGGGTGCAAAATGCAACTTACATTTTGCGGTTGGGGAAAGAGCGAGAGGGTGGAGGAGGAAGCTTGGCTCGAAGCGCTGGGCATCTTGTAATGACATGCATTATCTGAATTAGGCCCACAGAATTATACCTACGAAGGAGTGACTTCTATGGAGGAACTTTGAATGTCTTTGAACTTCAGACTTGGCCTAATGTTGGACAAGAGAAGTTAGCTAGCGAACTAGCTTGTATGTGCAAAGCGGCACCAGAATTAAAAACACGTCTCACCTTTTTGTAGTTAATAAAGCCAATGTGATAACTATAGTATTCCTAACTAGCACTAGAAAAAGTTAATCAATTCTTCTCTAATTGAAAATCTCTCTCCTCCTGAATCTCGCTTGTAATATCTGTAGGCTAGCTATACTTTGGAGGGGGAGGGGCAGTTAGCCTACACACACTGGCAAAGAGTTTCAGCTGGCAGGCACACTGGAATAATTTTCTGAACAAGGCATAGGTGCCTTGTTGCGTTTTTTTGTGGGACTGGGAAAAAATTCCCGGAATGTAAAAGAGCGTTAACTGGTTCCAATGCTTTTAAAATAATGGTTATGTGCTGGAACAGTATAAATCACTTTCGTTCCTGGTTCTGATTCTGTTCCTTGAAAAAAATATAAACTGGTTGCAACTCCTGGTTTGTAGTGTATATTCACGCCGAGAGTATAAGTACCAACCTCTCATTTTGTGCCAGGTGGTAGTGTCCATCATATGCAACTCTCTGGAAGGAAAAGGGGAGAGTAGACTGATTAGACAACCATTTTCAATGCACTTTGAGGGATTTGATCACTGGCTGTTTATCATCCATTCTCTTTACTCAAACAGGCATCTTATGTTACCTGGTAACAGATCTACCTACCCCATGAGCAGGTAGATGAGGACGGTGATGGAGAGGAAGGTGGCCCGGTTACTGGAGTGCCGACAGAGGAAGAGGATGAGGTAGCATAGTAGACTGAGCAGCACCACCCACACCATGTGGAGCTCAAAGAACAGGTACAGGGCGTAGAACCCTCCTGCCACGGTGCTCAGGTGTTTCACATAAGAGGGGAGGCCTGACCAGGGGAACAAGACAACAAAAACAACAACGCACACAGAAGAGAATGAGAACATGTAGTAGTAGACATTAGTAGAACATGCATCTAATTATTCAGTTCTACATCATTTCTCAAATGTCAAAATCACTCTCCTATGACTCATCATGTTCTGTCGTTACCAGGAGCTCTGTTATATTCCAAAAGTCACATTTCACGCAAAGGAATGCAAAATGTCACCCAGAATCCAGAGAAGTCGGCATAGAAGGCAGATGACCAGAAGCTGCCACACCTGCTCCAGGCCCTGCTGAGCGGTGGGCAGAAGGCAGCCCTCCGCAAGCTCATGGAAGAACTCCTGTCGGCTGAAGGACCCCATCACGCCATGCACAGGACCTTAGAAAGACAGGGGGGATATAATAACGAGGAAGTATGTTCTAATAGGCAACATTACACATTCAAATGTATAAGTTCCAATGGAAATAACACACGTGACCACCACTCTTCTTTGTTTGTGCATGCCGACAATGGCAGTGATTCACCATGCATCACGATTGACACATCTGTGCACCCTGCTGCAGGGGCTTAATGAGGCATTACCAGACCTTGATAAGGAAGATTCGCGATAAGCAGTTTTATTCCATTATAGGAGCAAGTAGACTGGTTCCAATTAAACGTGTAAAAGGTGGTGTATTGAGTGATAGGACAGTGAGTGGCACTGGTGCAGCTGTGTGCATCATGGAGTGAGTACCAGGCAATCTGCTAAATCAATGTTGGCTAAATCATAAATTCGCCCAAATAATCTACTACAAACTGACATGTTTATGTAATTTCGCAATTTAAAAAAAACTACTTGAATGCTAGTTTACAAGGACCAACTCGCATGTAGCTAGCTAGCAAGGCTAGCAGTGCATTACAAATCCTGCTTCGTCTTGATCCGCAGTGCAGTTTTCACACTACGCTTAGTATTTGCAAAGCTCGTAACTATAGACCTCCAATATTGTGCTTAGTTGAAAACACTATCTATTTGCTATTAAATTAATTCACTGACCATGCTTTCCCCATCAATCATCAGACATGATCAGATAATAAAATAGCTAGTGGCTGGATAGCCAGCCGACCCCCACGCTCTACTTCGCCAGCGGGCGACAGCCACTGGTTCAACGAGACTCATTATTCCACATTTCACTTGCTTGAATTGTTTTGAGTAAAATAATGGGTCTTACCTTCAAACCAACCCTTCAACTAGCTGTTGTGTAAAATGAGTCTACGCGTCTGTTTATTCTCTCTGTAGCCACTTGACACTATAATGTACTTCACGCACTGTCGGTCCTGATGCTGACACCAAACTCCAGGTCACAGCATCAGCAGCAGTCGCTTCAGCCATTCATGCAGCCAGTGATTCTCTACGAATGGATTAACCAATCAACGGCGTCGTGTTGGAGGAATCAGCCAATGATTGTAGTCGATTGCTCCGATACAGAGAGCTAACAAATCAACTGCAATTGTTCAGAGGTGGCTGACTCTTGTCTATACCCAATCAAAAAGAGTACATAATGTTACCGCTATTATGCGACCAATGGGATGGAAACGCCGAAAAATGTGCGGTACCTGCCAATGACGGGATTCGATTATCTGGCCCCGGTTACCCCGGTGGAAATGGCATTGGTGAAAAGTAATAGCATTCGTTTTGGAACCGGGTTTTACCACCCGGGCGTGAGCCAGGTTAGGTGCCCTTTCAAAACCCACAGCGAAACCTAGGCAAGATTAAGCACGTGGAGAAATGAGGATTCCGTGTTCACATGCAAACGTGGTTACTTTTGATAAAAACGCTTTATCTGCCTTCCAAATGAAAATTTGTTTGAAAATTCTAACATATTTTATGGAAAATAGAAGTATGTTTCTGACCTATGTAACGTTCCGCCTAGTTGACGTCATGACCATGAGACGCAATTACTGTTAGATTTCAAAGGTTGCCCCTCCCTCACCACTTTTGCCCGTTCACGTCCAGGGACATAGACCGGTGCACTGCGACTCATATTAATAGAACTCCCTCAATATCACGTAGTTCGCAAACGCTTTCAAGGGGCAGGGCTTTGTTCCAGATAATCCTTACAGAACATAGTTTATAGACAGATCTAAATGGATTAGCAAAAAATCTAAGTGAGTAAAGTAATAACTCTACTGTGGCGGTGGTAGACCAGGGAATATCAGATTAGAATGACAATATATGCGGTTTCTGAAGGTAACTATAACGACAATCTAAATTCAATCTAACCAATATTTACATCGGAGATAGGAGTCAACATAGGGCCCTAGTCATGTTTACACAAGCAGATTTGAGTGTTTACCTCTTGTTGTAAAACAAGGATGATATATGGAGCAGACGCGTGCCTCTTTAAAAATAGACTCAGCGAAATGACGCTGCCACGCAGATATTGTGCGAGATACAAGACTTCGTTCTCAGTCACACACAGCATGGGCTGGGGTTCGCATCACGCTGTTACTGGACCAAACCGGCGAAGTTGAGCCGTGCGCTTCAAAGCTCTTAGTTGTTGCGGAAATTGACCCACTTTGAGGTTTAAGTTCTGCACCTACTTCATTTCAGATTCTACCTTTAACATATTGTAACAGTGAAGATAAGCGATACACGGCTGCTGTATTACAGAGCCGGACACAAAATGACTTTCCAGTATTCATCACACCAGTTAGGTTAGGTATTTGGATGTTAGCTGCAAAACTTAAAGCCAAGTGAATCAATATATTTCTATGCATGCTTACATTCACTTTAAAATGAGTTTCTTGTGACATGAAAAACAAATACCTGGAAAGTGTCAATAATAAAGACAAAGGCAATAAATGTGTAAGTAATCCCATTATCAATTTAAAAAATACATTTTACAATCAGCCTGAGGTAGTTATGCAGAATTCAACTGGAGACGTATCATTTCGACATACATAGACTCTGTTACCCAAATTTCACAACACTGTCCACATTACACAGACTACAGATATCGGGATTCACTTGTTCTTATGACAGGTACATTTAGTAATTAATCAACAACAATGCATCATGATTATTTTTGCTTACATAAATTGGTGAAGGCAATTTCTGGACAACTCAATGGTTAAGGCCCAGAGAGAAACCCTACAGGCCTTTATGAACATAATCCGAAAAGCAGATTAACATTATTTGATATGGAAATACATTTTGATGTGCCACATCAGAGGAGTTAACTAGTTTAATAGCATGTCATTTAATAATGCATGGACACTAGCCCTTACATGGCAATGGATCAAAACAACTGAATGAATCATAACTCAAAAGTGTCTATATTCTATTCTAATACAAAAAAAATGGTCAAGATCTCAAAAGCGAAACCATAACATTTCAGAGGACAGTTAATCATTTGAAATGATTGACATAATGTTTCCAAATCATGATCAATTGTGGAAAGTTATTTTCTCAAACTCATGAAGGAATAAATACCAAAATCACGATGCGAGGCAAAACAAGTGTTTCAAGGTAGAACTCCTTTCTGAAACAGCGTCCACATCGGTGGAGATGAAACAAAACAAACTTATTTTTTTAATCATGATCGGACTAATTATCCCATTTTGTTTTATCATCATATAATAACCTCAATGTCATAAGCAACTTTTTGCAATTTTTCTCCTTTAGTTAACAACACAGGCCAAAGTTCCTCTTGACGCACATAATTCACTTTCTCTGCTGGGCCTGGATGTTTGACTCTACTCCTCTTTTTCTTTTTAGAATGATCATGTTTAGTTGAGAGATCATGGCTCTTCTTATTAAGCTTCTTGTTAAGCTTCTTGTTAAGCTTCTTAAGCTGCTTGGGTGTGAGTGTGACCTGAATGGGAGGTGTTGGTTGCATCGTGGATGTGGACTCAAACCCAGGTCGAGGCTCGAGGTCGGGTCTGGGTATGCCCCCGGGGTACTCGTGACGCTGGCAGAAAAGAACGCCACATTTCCGGCAGCGATACGCCTCTTCTTTGGCATGGATGGTTTGGTGACGCTTCAGGTTGTGGTGTGTGGTGAACGAGCGCTCACACTGGTCGCAGGGAAAGGGCCGCTCCCCAGTGTGAACCCGCTGGTGCTCAGTGTAGTGGCTGCGGCTCAGGAAACGTTTCCCACACACACCACAGGGAAAGGGCCTTTCTTCGTCGTGGAACTGTTTGTGTCTCACCACCTGAGGAAAAGAGAAGAAGTTCTGGCCGCACACCTCACAGGTAAATCCTCCAACTGGGTTGGCGCTGTATGAAGGTGGCAATAGCAGAGTGGGGGGGCGCTTGTACGGCTTCAGGGAAGGTTCTGGTACAATTAAAGGAGTCGATGGGGCAATCCGTTTTTGTACTTTCAGGTTACCAGTAGATTCGTTTTGAAGAATAGCCATTGCAGCCTCACGCACTTTGAAAACCGCAGCACCTGCTGCAGCCCTCTTAGCCAGCCCATTGGGCCCAGTTTCCTGGTCAGCCATGTCTACTCCACTCAGGACCCTGGCGAAGCAATGAGTCAGAAATATAGATCAGAGGTCAATAAAAATCGTTAGGGACAGAAACCTCTGAAGTACAGTAAAAAAAAAAAAACGTTGATTGGCTTGATGTTAGCAGAGAAAAACAAGTGCCCATACTATAGCAAATATCATTTTCTTTACAATTTGTAATAGTTCAATGTAGCTAGCTAGCTAACATTGAGCCATTGTTTACCTGGCTAGCTACCCAGTGCATCTTCTTACCTCCAGATAGCCCAAAGGCCAGTAGATGGCAATATTGAATCGTTTGATCTTACCGTCCAAAGGGACTGCATGTGGCTATAAACTTGTATCCCCATGGACCGGTTCGTACATAAAACATTCTCCATTCAGGCTGCAAAGGATTTAATGGCAAGAAGGTGGGAAATATGTGCATAATTTCTTTATGAAACACAATTTTACACCACCATGCTAGAGTTTAAATGCTAGTCCTGGATGTTGCATATCACGTTCTGCCAATCAGGTTGTAGCAGTCTGTTTACTCTTGGGCTGCGGTCCAATTGTGTTATTTTTACCACCTCAACTCTCGCACTAACTACTTTCCCTCGGGGGAATCCCTGTTGAAACCGGATGCAATTTGGTTGCCATCTTAAGTGGCAGTCCAATTCACAAAAGTTGCCCCCTCAGCCCTTGATTTAGCTTGAGGGAGCAACTTTGATCACTTGTGGGGTTGATATGTCCCACAATTCAATGCAAACAGTAGTGACGTGTCAAACGTCAGTGGCCGTGAAGTGTCAAATGTAATCAGCGCTGCATTTTTCGGCATGCGAGAAAAAATTACAATGCTAGCTTGCAAGTATAAAAGTTATATAATATTATCAATGACAGATTTTAGCGGTGGCCAATGGGAATATGATGTTCAAAGTGGCCGACTCAGTGGGGAGCCTATAAATGTAGCTAGCTAGCTTCATAAACATTTTTGGGGAATTCTGAAATTTATTGGAATATATTACCGAAATATAAAACTAGCTAGCCAGCTATTTCTTAGTGCCGTTGCCATTAAAATCTTTTTAAGGTGTAAGTCGACGCATTTTCTCCCTGAATGAAGAAAGTTTTATCTACAAACTGGTCCACAGAGGATATGAGTGTATGCAGTCTCTTTGGACGGTAAGATGAAACGACTCAATATCGCCATCTGCCGGCCTGGGCTAACCTTCAGTAAACTCACATACTTGCCAACTACATAAAGACACTGCAAATGGGTTGTATCCGGCTATCTAGTAAAATAATGTGGAAAGTAGCTAGTTAGGATAGTTAACATTCATGATGGCTCGTTCTGCTAATAATAGCTAACGTTAGCTCATGCGACTTTTTCAAAAGATAATTTCTGGACCATCAATACTTGAACGTTTGCCATTCATATAGCGTTACGCAAATAGTATACAAAGGGTGGCAGTAAAAAGAAAACTACTTACAGAAAATAACGTTTAAATGTATAAAGTTCTCGGATGAAATTGCACAAATAGTCAAACTAGTAAAATTTCATGGCAGTCTTCTTGAGCGCTTTTTGCATGTAAAGTGCAACATCAACACATCCCGCTGGAAACATAAGCACCCAATTTAGTTCCTACATTACTGTACATGCAACTCTGTAACAATTATAAATCCTACCAAAAACATCTATCTTGAAGTGGATCTATAAGGGTTTAAAAATAAATAATTATATGTGAACACCTGCAACCTTGCCGTGAAAGTGTACTTTGTCATTACGAAATGTGTTTGAGATCATCAATTCTGCTCAGTTGCTGAAGTAAGTATGATGGATTTGAGTAGCCTAACTATCGCCATTATGTTCTGAAATTAAATCTGTGAAAACGCATAGACAAGGAATTTGGGAGAAAATAGAATTTAATCAAAATGTTCAATCTTCTTAAAAAGTCTCTCACTCAAAAGTTAGGTGCTTGATGAAGTTCTTCAGAAATTCTGCCAGGTGTCACTATTGTCTGCAGAATAGCCTACAAGCGATTTGGAAAAGAATAGATCATTAATTTACTCCAAATAATTTAGGATGACACGTCATTTACTTATGACCCAGATTAAACAGTGGTGTAAATAGAGGAAGTAGTGGTGGGCACTAATACTTTTGTGTATAAACATATACATACACTAAGTTACAAAACCCTAATAGTGAGTTGCACCTCATTTTGCCTTCAGAACAGCCTCAATTCCTCGGAGCATGGACTCTACAAGGTGTCGAAAGCGTTCCACAGGGATGCTGTCCCATGTTGAATCCAATGCTTCCCAAAGTTGTATCAAGTTGGCTGGATGTCCTGTAGGTGGTAGACCATTCTTGATACACTCGTAAAACTGTTGAGCGTGAAAAACCCAGCAGCATTACAGTTCTTGACTCACTCAAACCGGTGCACCTGGCACCTACTACCATACCCCGTTCAAAGGCGCTAAAATATTTTGTCTTGCCCATTCAAGTGGCACACACACACAATCCATGTCTCAATTGTCTCTAGGCTTAAAAATGCTTATTTAACCTGTCTCCTCCCCTTCATTTACACTGATTGAATTGGATTTAACATGTGACATGTATAAGGGATCATTGCTTTCACCTGGATTCACCTGGCCAGTCTATGTCATGGAAAGAGCAGGTGTTCCTGATGTTTTGTACACTCAGTGTATATAATGGGTATTTCAGATGGTGTATGTGCATATGCTTGGTGCATGTGTGTTTGAATGAGAGAGAGAGACACAGTGCCATTATATAGAGATCCAGTTTTTGGTGGCCATTGCTATTTTATGCGAGAAGGAGAGAGGTCAATGATGAATGATAGGGGTAGGTTAACACCACCCCTCTCCACCTATGCCCCGGGTGATAGACTGCACTCCAGACACAAGTGTGGAAATTGATCTATCATGCTGCTTCTGAGAGTTAAATCAATATGTGTTTCATTTTTTTCTCATTGCAGTGCTGAGAGAAACAGCAGACCCCCGTTGACACTAGTCTAGTACAAACCTGTATTTTACTCTACTGTACCATTCTATGTAAGATATTATCTACTGGATGTGTTCGCTGTGGAGAGACTTGTAGAGTATGGTGTGTGTTTCTGAATTGGCTATTTAAATACACTATCTACAAAAGTACACACCTTCAAATGAGTGGATTTAGCTAGTTCAGTTACAACCGTTGCTGACAGGTGTATAAAATCGAGCACACCGCCATGCAATCTCCATAGACAAACATTGGCAGTAGAATGGCCTCACTGAAGAGCTCAGTGACTTTAAACGTGGCATCGTCATAGGATGCCACCTTTCCGACAAGTAAGTTTGTCAAATTTCTGCACTGCTAGAGCTGCCCTGGTCAGTGTGGTCAAGTGGAAATGTCTCGGAGCAACAATGGCTCAGCCTGCGAAGTGTTAGGCCACACAAGCTCGCATAACGGGGCCGCCAAGTACTGAAGAGCATGGTGACAATTTTTACGCACTATCTGGCAGTCTGACAGACTAATCGGTGTTTGGCGGATGCGAGGAGAACGCTACCTTCCCCAATACATAGTGCCAACTGTAAAGTTTGGTGAGAGGAGGAATAATGGTCTGGGGCTGTTTTTCATAGTTCGGGCTAGACCCCTTAGTTCCAGGGAAGGGAAATCTTAACGCTGCAGCATACAATGGCATTCTAAACGATTCTGTGCTTCCAACTTTGTGGCAACAGTTTGGGGAAGGCCCTTTCCTGTTTCAGCATGACAATGCCCCTATGCACAAAGCGAGGTCCATACAGAAATGGTTTGTGGAGATCGGTGTGGAAAAACTTGACTGGTCTGCACAGAGCCCTGACCTCAAACCCATCGAACACTTTTGGGAAGAATTGGAACGCCGACTGCGAGCCAGGTCTAATCGCCCAACACCAGTGCCCAAACTCACTAATGCTCTTGTGGCTGAATGGAAGCACGTTCCTGCAGCAATGTTCCAACATCTAGTGGAAAGCCTTCCCTGAAGAGTGGCAGAATAGCAGAAAAGGGGGGACCAAATCCATATTAATGCAGATGATTTTGGAATGAGATGTTCGACGAGCCGGTGTCCACACTTTTGGTCATGTATTGTATGTTTGTATTGTATTGTATTTCATTGTGTTTACATAACAATCCAAACCAGACGGTTGAATCAGCTTGTGTCTGAAGAGAAACAACTTGGCAGCGTTGGCCCCTTCCCTCCATCCTTCTATTCCTCCTTCCCTCCCCCTCTCTCTCAAGGTGACACTTCCATCTGCCCCTTCCTCTTCTTGCCAATCTCTATCTCTTCATTTAAACCCCCCTTCATACTCTGTCCCTCAATATCTCACCTGTTTTGCTCAAGCATACTGTGTTTTGAGGTTGACAGTTATTTGTCTTTATTGATGGGGCAAGTTGTCACAGTAGCCTGTGTATTTGTGTGTGTGTATACTGGAGGGAGATAGAGGTAGAGACAGTTCACATAAACATATATGTTTTATCTCCATCCCCGTCTGGCCAGATGGCACTCTGAGTCTGTCTTTTTACTGTGGCATCATTCACAGCCAAGTGAGATCCTTCATATGTGGTGTATCCCACCATTGCGTCCTTCATCTCTCACCACACAGCATCCCCAATTGAATTCCCCTCATCCTCTCCCCTCCTTGCCTCATCCCATAGGGGGATAGAGAGGATGGCTTAGGGGTGGAGGAATGGAGGGATGGGTAGACACGGGAAAAAGAGGGAATGGGTGTGTTTTGTGTGTGTGTGTGTGTGTGTGTGTGTGTCTGTGTGTGTGGTAATGTGTAAGGTAAAGAGAAGGAAAATCTACTCCATGATATTGTTCACTCCTCACTCGCCTTGTTGATTAAGTCAGTATTTTCCTTCTTTCTGTGCTTTACAGTTGACTACAACAACCTTTCTCTTTCCGGTCAACGTCCGAAAGGACACCAATTTATATTACACCTCTGCTTATTAGCCATCAATGACCTTTGTGCTTATTCTCCCGTTACATGTCTGACATCCAGTCTGGATGTGTTGTTATTACCTGCCGCTGTTTGTTGCTATGTTAAGGTATTGTTGACAGGCTGTTGTGTTTACACAGCCCACAGGCTCAGCCTCAGCCATGTCCGCCCTGCCGAGAGAGACTGAGCTGTCTGCCACGCGATCCGTCAGCCGTGTGCTGAAGGGTTGAGCCACTACAACGCAATTACACATTCATTTCACCCAGTCCAGGCCAGGCAAGGCAGTATCCCCTCCCCCTCTATCCATCCCTTCCTTCCTTCTCTGGCTCCTTCTGTCTTCCTCCACTGCACACAAAAATCCTCTCCATATTCTCTTGCTCTCTTTCTGCCCCTTCATCCCCTTCCATCTCTCCTTGATCTGGCTCAAATTCCCCTCTTTTACCCTCTGCTCCCTCCTCTCTAATGTTCCCTGTCTTCTTACCCAGTCAGCTGTAGGTTCAGACAAATGCAGAACAAAGGCCAAAAGAGGACAGGTAGAGCATGCAGAGAGGAACGTAGGAGATGACATAGGAAAGGGGGAGCAATGAAAAGAAAGGAATCGGAATTAACATGAACCACGAAGGGAGGAGAGACTGGAAGAACGAGGAAAGAGGGAGGAAGGGGGTTGGTTGTAGATTGCTGAGCTAGCTGGGGACCCCTGAATGAGGAATGGAGGGTGATGCAGAGACTGGCTCTAATGTTATATTGATCTGACACAGCCTGAGGGCACATAACTCTGACTGTGTGACTGGTACTAGAGAGAGAGATAAAGAGAGAGAGGGAGAGAGAGAGAGAGAGAGAGAGAGAGAGAGAGAGAGAGAGAGAGAGAGAGAGAGAGAGAGAGAGAGAGAGAGAGAGAGAGTCTGATCGTGGTTGGATTAAATTGACCAAGATTAAACAGAATGGTACATTGTTTTATTCTGTGTGAACTAGATAGAACAAATATGAAGATAATAGAGCTAAATATTTTATCTGTACCTAACCTGTCAAACATTAAAACACCCATTGGGTTGTTAACACCCTGCTGTTTGACTGAGAGCTGAATTACACTGGCATTCTGTTATCACGCTGTCAAGAGCTCCAGTAGCTCTTATGTTACTCTAGC